>NW_021604594.1:3270783-3279565 GCF_004785775.1 Grammomys surdaster
TGTAGTTGCTGAGTACCTGATTTAAGTCCTTGAAAATGAATATTTTCTCAATATCTATACCTCAGGTGAAAATTTTAGATCAATTTGTCCTTTTATTCAACTTTTCTACTTTAAAAACTACACATTGGGGGCTGAGGAAATGACCCAGTAGTTAGACTATTTACTGCGCTTGCAGAGGACCTGGGTCTGCTTCCCAGGACTCATAAAGTAACTCACAGATGCCTGTAACTCAATTTTCAGTAGATCTGATGCCCCTTTTAACCTATGTGGGCACTCCATATACATGAACACATGCATACACTCAAACGCACACACACACACATATGCTTTAAGTAAATAAAAACTCATATGAAAATGGATAATTCTCTTGGCAATAGTGTCACAAGTCTGAGTCCATAAGATAGTAATTTTCTTAATTATCCTTTTATTTGCAAATTCTCCAAACAGGAAAATATACAAGCAGCAACAGTAACCAGATGTAGGTTATGTGCCTATAACCCTATCACTTGGGAAGTAGAGAATAGTCAATACACTCACCTACTAGTGAGTCTAAACCAGCCTGAGCTGCTTGAGAGCATGTCTCTAAACAATAACTCAATGGGAGGGACCTTAGATGAAATTCCCTACAGTAGGGAGAGGGAACTTATACAGCCCACTTCCAGTAGAAAGTCACTGCATCAAGTGAGGGATGGAGTTGCCATCCCACAGTCAAAACCTCTGACCCATAATTGTTTTTGTCTGTAAGAACTATAAGAACAAAAATGGAGGAGAGCCTGAGGAAAAGGACAGGCCCAAAGTGGGATCCAGCTCAAGGGGAGGTCTCAAGGCCTGACAATATTATTGAGGCTATGGAAAGGTCACAAAAAGGGGCCTATCTTGACTGCCCTTTGAAAGACTCTACAAGCAGCTGAAAGAGTCAGGTACAAATATTTACATCCAATTAATGGACAGAGGCTGCTGACCCCTGTGGTTAAATTAAGGAAAAGTTAGAAGAAGCTGAGGAGGAGGAGGATGACCCTGTAGGAAGACTAGCAGTTTCAATTAACAGGATCCCTGAGATCTCTCAGATACTAGGCTACCAACCAGGCAGCATACTCCAGCTGATATGAGGCCCCAACACATATACAGCAGAAGACTGCTGGGTCTGGGTTCAGTCAGAAAAGATGCACCTAACCCTCAAGAGAATGGAGGCCCCAGGGAGCGGGGAGGTCTTCTGTGGTGGGGGTGTGTGGAGAGGGCATCCTTGTGGAGACAGGTGGCAGGAAGGAAATATGGGATGTGAAACAGTCAGAGGGTGGACCAGAAGGGGGATAAAATCTGGAGTGCAAAAAAGAAAGAAAACAAAGAAAAAAAAATAGTATGAGATGGTTCATTTCTTAGCAAATATGGCTGTTCATGGACACACAATTTCAGGACTGATTATGCACAGAGCTCTGATGGAACTGGGGTTTTCTTCGCGTGCAAGTTAGCATGTTAGATTACCATAATTTCAAGCATATTGTCAGAGGTGAAAGAATCCAGAGTCTGGGGCAAGTAAGAGTTTGTTACTCTGATAAGCTGCAATGAATCCTTGTTTTCTTATACCAATCCACATTTTCAATGCAAATAAGGCAATGTAAATAGTGGCACACACAGTAGGCATCATGCTGGAGGAATGTGCATCCTGATCTCAGGGAAGAAAAACATTTAATGGCATCTGTATAGAACAGTTCATAAGGCCTGACTTTTGTTCTTGATTATTAATTAATACAGGACAGCCCAACCGTCAGTAGTGACACCATTCTAGTGCCAAGTGGGCCTGGTTTATATAGGAAAACAAATTAAGTAGGAGACTGGGAATAAGCCAGCAAATAGCATTCTGCTACAGTTTCTGCTTCTAGTTCTTGCTTGAGTTTATGCCCTGGTTTCCCTTATGATAGATTATGATCTGGAAATATAAACCAAATAAATCCTTTCTCTTCCAAGCCTCTTTCCTCAGAGCAGAATGGAATCTATAACACATTCATATAGAGAGGAAGCACAGAAAGATCAGTTCCATTAAAATGTGTTTGCCCCCATGGCTGAAAGCAACCCCAGGTCTTTGAGGAAGAATAGCTGGTCTGAACACAAGTGAATACCACCACAACTGCCACAGGACTGTGCACCTTCCGTTTCCCCATGGAGTGTAAATCACCAAAATCCCAGGGATCCACAGAGATCATTGGTGTATATTTTCTTTTGTTTCTTTGTTTGTTTATTTCTCTGTCTCAATTTGGTGTTTAATAAGCTTCTCTTTTTGAAGTCTAGGCTGTCATCAAATTTATAGCAATTTCCCCCCTAACTTTCTAAAAGTTGGTGTAAGAGCTATGAGGCACCATGTCTGGCAGATATACACTTGTAAGCAGCATAAAGAATGACTCACTGAATCGGAAATGGAGATATATTCTAGAAGAAACAAGAACACTGTGAGCTATGTGGACTCACTACCTCTTAGTAAGTACATAGTCTGAGCTTTCAGCCATCTTCACATTGAAGAGTTGGTTTCTAAAACCTGTGTTCATGAAATGACCTTTACTGGCAGGGTTTGCCTCTTAAAATGTGTGAATAGCTACTCCTTATGAAGAACTGTTTCTTGCCTCGCTTAAGGCTGTTCTATTTTCTTCCCATTTCACAATATGCTGCTCTAAAGCAACACTTAGACATTAAATTACATTAAAATTATTTCAAATTATATTCACTTCCTCAGAAGCTGTCTTGAAATAGTTTCCCCTTTTATAATATCTTCCCTGTTTTACCCACAGCATTGCAGAGATGCTGTGTCATCCCAGCCATCGTAATTCTTTATCAGTCCTCATTTTCAGTGGCTCTGATCTCTTAGTACTGAAATTGGAAGAAAAAACTGTGTCCCCCCTTCTAGTTTTCTAATCTACAACTTACTCAAAGTATCTTCATCCATTTCATAACTGATGTCATATATGATAATAATCAATAAGTTTAGTACCAATAGGTTAGTAGAGAAGTATTAATAAACTATAGGCAGAATCATATGCAAAGAATTATAGTAAATGACAGAGTACAAAGATTAGTTACCAGCATCATTCACCTTAAAGTTTTTCATGGTTGAGAAGCAGAAAAAGGACATGTAAAATACAAAGAGCAGGTTTGAGGAGCTGGTTTCATACTTAAAGTACTTTCTGTGAAAGCATGAAGACTGAATGTAAAAGCTAGGCATACTTATCTTTGTGCCAGTAATGTGATACTGGGAGAATCAGGGTCAACAGATACTTAGGCTAGATATCCAGTCTAGCTGAATTTGTGAGCTCTGTGATCAGTGAGAAACTCTGTCTCAAACACCAAAGTGGAGCAATAAAAGAAGAGATTTGACACTGGTTTATAGCTTCCATGACTGTTCACAAGCACATAATGAAATATAAGGTTGGAATTTAGTAAATATGTTATTTCATACTATTAAAGATTCTACCTGTAACAATGTCTTCCATTTCAAAAGGGGAAAAATGTGAAGAAAGTGATGGATTCTGATACTGTGGGAAGAGGGATATGTATGAAAAGAGATGGTTTTACTCAGAGTCATTTCATTGTATTTCACAAGAATTTCATAGATATACTTTCCTTTGCATGTGGGGTCTGAAGAAAGAAATATTTTTTTAAAAAATAATTAGAACTATTTAAAAAAATCTTTCCAATTATCCTATACTATTTGAAATATTCAGAAAAAATTCATGAACCACACTCCTCTTTTTTGGTGTTTTTATTCATGCATTATATATAATAAGTTAATTTTCATAATAAATATATGAAACAAAAGTGATCTAATCTAAATTCAAAATAATGTCAATTAAAAATCTACCTGAAAGTATATTCAGGGCACAAAATAAGTGAAAAGTATGTTGTGGCCATGAGGAATATTCATATTTACATTTTCAAAGCAGAATGGTCAACTACATTAAAATATTTTAGTTATTTAAGATGTAAGATACATGGCCATACGTCACAAGCTGAACCTCTAAATAAGAAACACAGAGTGCTAATACTAAATTGCCTATGAACAAATGCTGTATCATTTGCTTTGTCAATACTTTAAACAAGAACAGAATTCAATGTCTTTGTGCCCAACAGTACTATGTAGTACATCTTCTGTAACTGCATATCTGAGGCAATAATTTAATCATAAGTACAAGAGATATCTGTTTAATTATAAAGAACAGGAACTTTTTACTGTCCACTATAAATGTTTATATATTAATAAAACAATACATTAAAATATTTGGCAATGATATTTGTTTGTTATTTTTTTAGTCAATGTTAGAAATAATTTTACTCAAGCAACTTTAAAATAGAATAACTACCAATATTTCTAAATATAAAATGATGTCTGCTGTTTCACAGTAGGAATTTTGAGGGAGTCTCAGTATCACTGAGAGTTAGTCTGTTTTGGAGAATCTAGAATGCCCTCCAGTTTCATAAAAGCAATGACTTAATTGATCCTGTTAGAACAGTGGTTTCACTAGGAGCTGAATAGGTGCCCTGAGTAGGTGAAGTCATGAGGGAATATGAGTACAGCCACACCAAGGATCATGGCCAGTAAAACTTGGCAAATTCTTTCTCTGTATTGATCAGGCTTGAAATTGAGAAAGCCATCTTCCTCTAGTCTAAGTACAGATTCCAATACAGTTCCAAATGATTGAGTATTATGGGCAAACTAGCAACTACAGGTTTCTCCTCTTAGATATTTACAGTGTGAGATTGCTCACCAATGGAGACTTCTCACCTATGGAGACCTCCTACAGAGACTAGCTAACTCCTCCTGTGCTGTACATAATAAACTAACTTGGCAGTAGTCCTAAGCTATATAAGAAAGCAGACTGAGTAACCAAGGATTGAACAAGCTAGGATTGATTAAGCCAGAATTTAGTATGCAGAGTTCCTCCATGGCTATTACTTCAGTTCCTGTCTCCAGGTTTCTGCTTGGATTCCTACCCTGACTTCCTTCAGTGGTATATTGATGTGGAAATAGAGGTGAAATAAACCTTTTCTATCCAAGTTGAAATTTAATTAAGACAGAGGGTAAATAAAAACTCTCTCCTAAAATGCTTAGCGTATTTCTCATATTTGTGTTACTAGTTTGTATATGTCTATTAAACTAGTGAAAAAAACTAAATGTGCAGTAAATAACAATGTACGTAAGCATACATACTGGAGAATTGGATGGGGGATAGGGGAGTAGAACTTGGAGGAGATTGGGGGCATTGATCAGAAGGTAAAGTGAGTAAATTCATTAATAAATAGGGAAAAAGCATACCTACTGGACATTTATATAAAAAGTGAACATGACCAATTTTGGGAAATAGGAATCTGAGAACTGATTATTGAAAATAAAAAAAAGAAAGTAAACAAGATGATTACTTATCTTTACATTTTTAAGATCCAAATAGGAAAATAAGTTCAAATACATAGGTGATAAAAAGCTGTACACTCTACATTCTTAAATCGCATGCAGCAGTAATTTATTTGAAAGTAACTTATACATTGAATTTTAAGGACTCAAGTTTATAAATGCTTTGAGTATGTGTGTCTACTTCAGCCACTTTAAATCAACAAATCCAAGCATATTATATACAAAAATCACAAAATCTTGATGAGAGAAAAAAAGCATTGTTGACTGTTAGATTGGTTAAAAAAAAAAGAAAAAAAAAAGAAAAAATACACATTTCATATTATGTACAGCATTCACACTACAGAGAGCTCAAAGTAATTCTACACAGCTTTTCTCTTAAAAACCTTGGATTCTAACCCAGGAGTTTCAGTTATTTGGCATCACAGATGTCAAACTGTCAGCCAGGCATCATAATGCATGATGCTTGCTCTGAGTTTGTTGGAGGGATGGCTATCAAACATGTGTAGGAAAGCTGTCCTGATCTATCAGTCCATCCGCCCTCCTCCTTTCTCCCACAATCAGCAAGCAATTTATCAAAATATCATTTCCAAAAACATCCAGAACTCTCTGGGAGTTTTGATCAATTTTCTCCATTTCGGTAAAACTGAGCGATGCTGGGCAGCCCTTGACGAATGCCCACTTAGTGTCTGTTCCTCAAACTTGCTCAGCTGGGAGCTGTTGAAACAGCTTTAGCACAAATACAGACAGTTCCAGCAGTGGACAGAGAGAATGAGGACAAATACATCTTTGTAAAAACTGAGACCTGTCAACTCGGCTTAATGCTTATTTCTTTTCATGGGTCAAGGTATTCTCCGTAGTATTAAGCCTCAGTCACCTACTATCAGTGTAATATGCCTAGGGGGCTTCTTGAGTAGTTACAGTAGACATTAGTTAGTAGTCAATGGAAATGTATTTATGAGGTCTTGAAATATTGAACAATGAAAAACTATGTATAATTCCTAAATATCACATGGATTACTGTTCCATTTGATATATAAACATGTACTAAGGTGTACAGCATTCAGTCTAGTCCACTCAAGTACAAAGCTTTTAGAACCCTTACAATTACATAAAATGGTTTCATAGAAGTATGTCTCTATAGTTTTGGGAGACGCTTCTGCTGTCTTTAGGACCTAGAGCCCTGTAAGCCAAGGTGAGCCTTTTGTGGTAAGTACCGAAAATCTCAGTAAAGCATATGATAACTTCAATATTGAAAATTTTACCTAGTTCAGTGTTACTTTCTGTCAACTCAGCTAAAAAATAAAACAACCTTGATGTTTCACTTTCCAGGTGTTTAAAGCCAAGAGAGTCTAATGTTCTGAGAAAAGTACCTGAAAGAATCATGTGTCTGGGTCGTTTATAATCATTTTCCCAATAACAGATTAGTGCTCACTTGATGAAAACTGCAGAAATATAGCCGTTTTTCTGCCTGTATATATAGATTTTAGAACAACTTTGTCCTAAACCTCCTGATTTCTTCCATTTGTTTTTATAAATTACTATCAAAAGAATCATACATAAGGAAAAATTCCAGAATAGCCTTTTAGTATAATTTTCATACAGTATATTTTGATCATGTTTCCTCTCCCCTAACTCCTGTTAAAACTAGCAAGAAAAAGTAAACATAAGAGTTTTTAAATGGAGGAACAAAATCCTCCTCAAAGAAAAATAGAACAAGAGATAGTCTTTAAGATGGGAGAGTTCATGGAAAGCCTGGAAAGCAGAAAGAGAAAGGCCAGAAACCTTTTAAGAATCAGAAAACTGGTATAACAGCACAGAAAAGAAATAAACATCCTGGCTCCTAGTGCTGGCCCCCACAAGTAGTTAAGGCAAGATCATCCCTCTGTAGGATAGAGAGAAAAAGTCTTAGAAAACTGTTAACTGCACAGAAACTAGCAACTCTAGCCAATGGCAAGCTTCAAGACCCTTATATTCTTCAAGCTCAACTATTTTAAGTAATCTGACATTTGCTCAGTAGCCTGCCTTTTTAAAAGGATTGACATCTAGAAACCTCCAGGAGTGCTGTGGCTGTAACCAGAAGCTTTGGTGAGAAAGGATCTAGAACATTTATAATACAAAAGCATAGTATCAAATACCAGCTTGGACTTGTTATATGTATATCCATAGACATAATATTTACCTACTCTTGATATAAACTTCTTTTTCTGTATAATGATAATATAAAGTAATTTCCCAACAGGTTACTCTCATTAATCCACCCCTCTCTCTTTCTGTTTCTGCTTCTGCATCTCACTCCTTTTTGTGAGTGCATGGCTGTGTTATATATTTGTGTGTATGTGAGTGTAGGGTTTGTACCCATGCTGAAATGGAGGCTAGGGGTTTATTGTAATTATTTCATACTGTTGCTGTAACTAGAGCTCACCAATGATCTATATTAGCTGGTCAGCAAATTTCTATCATTTTTCTTTCTCTACCTTTACTGATAGGATCTGAGATACAAACATCCACACTCAAGTCAAAACATGCATATTAAAGCTCTGAATTCAGGTCCCCAGGCTTGCCCAATGAGGATTTTATTTATCGTACCTTCTCTTTGGCACTTTCATGTTTGATTTTTTTAAAAACCAAATGAGAATATTCATGTCGAGCTTAATTAGTAGAATGTCTTGACATTAGAAACTCTCAATTAGTCTTCCTTTTTTAACTAAAGAAGTAGCTTCACGGGCAAGGATAAGACAGAAGAATTCATGTAGTAAAAATATTAGACAGAAAATTTAAAGGCTGGATTATTCAAGCTTATAGTTTGGAGAGACTAGGCGGTGAGAATAATTTGGAATGCCAAGCCAGAATGAAATGGATAAGAATCTTATAAGCCGGTTTGAGGATGAGATTTTAGGTAAACAATCCCACACTGTCACACACTTGTTTTGCTTGCAAGGAGGCTTTTAAAGATGGTCCAAAATGAAGAAAAATATACAAGAGGTAAAGCTAATATATTCTTATGGTGAATTGGTTAAGTATGATTGAGAAGATAGAAAATAAAAGGCAAAATAAAAGAACAGAGATATAAATCCATACATGTAAGTGGGTATTTATATCTGATGTATTTTTTACATATACATTTATAAAGATAGAGAGGATTTCTGGATATATTCATTAAGAGGAAGAAAATCAAAAAAAGCATTTATCATAAGTTTGAGAAATGTGTAAGTGGCTTCAATAAATATCAAAACTGTATTTCTCATAATACAGGGTTTGAGGATACACACTTGAAAACATGGGTTGTGAATGGAGTTGTGGGAATGAAATTCTATAGGATGGCAGGCAAAGGGAGAAAGTGTAAGAAGAGAGAGAGAGAGAGAGAGAGAGAGAGAGAGAGAGAGAGAG
>NW_021604594.1:3279665-3293884 GCF_004785775.1 Grammomys surdaster
GAGAGAGAGAGAGAGAAGAGAGAGAGAGAGAGAGAGAGAAAGAGAGAAAGGTAGAAAGAAAGAAAGCCAGGAGAGAAATTCAGGTGGAAGAATCCAGCACTATCTGAGTCCTCTAGCCTGCACAAAACCCTGCGTGGAGAGAGGTTACTGCGTGTAACTGTTAGGTTAGTTTAGGAAAGTGTAGATCTATGACAAGTGGTGATCTGAGAGAGAGACACCTTCAGTTTAGATACTGAGAGTGTTCCTTCATTACTTATATGACCTTAGACTACTAATTGAACCTTTTTTATTTAATTTCAGAATGAACATCGTTAATTTAAAATGTTCCTTGGGAATTCATAGATATTGCTCCACAGTGACCAGAATATAATCATTAAATAAACATCAATTGCTTATTCATATTATCTTCAACGAAATATACCTTAGTCATTCTCATTGGGACCAAATGTACTTTACTGTATAGTCTGAACTATACATTTCAATATTGTCTCCTATTTATTATTATCACATAGATAAGGTTATATACTATGGGAAAGAAGAAATAACAAATAAAATATGATACTACCATGGCTTGGAAGGAAACTTAATTGTACAATAAGTACCAGATCATCACAAAATAAATCCTGAAAAATAAAGAAAGCCAGCCCTAAACTTCCAGGTTCTGAGTCAGCAGCAAAAGTCAGATCTTATGCCACTGAGTAAGAACAATTGCACAGAATCTTCACAGCCGTCCTGGTGTCCTTTCTCAGCATGTCTGCTACAGGATTCAAAGGAAAACTCTGTTGTATGACGGTATTGATGCACTTGCTGGCAAATGGCATATTTGGAAAGCATATTTCAAACAAAAATTATTGCTACTGTTTTCTTTGGCTTTAGTACTAAGAGATAAAATTGTTTGAATTAAAATTATTAAATATGTTCTATTTGTAGCTAAACTAGTAAGTGTTCTATATTCCCCTAAATATTTTCTTGCAAGTAATTATTTCATTTGATGGAAATAAACAAAGCATTAATTATCATGTCTCTGGTGTCTGTAATAATTCATCTATCTTATCAATTCGCCTTCTGGATAAATCATTCCAGCGATTCTGTGACTAACATAAATATTCCACATAGGCAATATTTTGACTGAATATAATTCACGATATTAAATGTTTTTAAAACATTGATCTATCGGTGTTTTTTCATATGTATCCAAGTATTCAAATTTAATCAACTGTTTGAACCAGCATGTTTTGTGACATAAAAGTAATGTGTCTGCCAAGACCAATCAGGAGAAACATCTTTGTGAGGCAAGAGGTTCAAAGACAGGGAGTTAAATATTAATGAGCAAAGGGAGTTAAACATGTTCATGGTCAACCTTTCTTTTCTTTGGAGGACCTAATATAAATAGATGTGAAAATTCAGTGTTCATCAACAACAGTTATTTAAATTTAAAACTGACTTTTTTTACATTGCTAAATTTCAGATAAAGATAAGCATAAAATATATCAGAATATATAAAATAAGATAAATATATATCAGTGTCTTTACAACAAAACATTTCTGTAATCTTTTTCATCTAAGGTTACTTCTATTCTTCAGGAAATTTTGCGCACTCAATTTATTTTCAGTTCCAATTCTCCATACCCGTACTTCTCAATGTCTTTATAGCATCATATGTACACTGAATGCTATTTTTGTCTTCTATGGGATTCATCTACCACACCAATAGCCACTGAGCTCACTCAGCAAATAGTCATAAACTATCTAACTTCTCATATGATGTTTGAAATGTGCCCTAAAGTTTTGAACTTGGAATAATGTCAGCATAAAAAGTAAAAATACATGACTATAATAGTCACATCTTTTATTTTTCTTTATTGCTGTCTTTTAAATGATTCCATCAAACAGTTACAATTATGTCAAAGAACAATTTTTTTTTCATTAATTGTAAGGAGCTAGACAGAGGGAATGTCACACAGAATGTGACTATGAAGAAGTAAAAAAACAGGAACATTACTCTTGATATTGGGAATTCCAGTAATAGCTATAGAACAAAAAGTAGCTGAGACGGGGATATGAACAACCATTCAGAATTGAAATAATCCTTTGTATCTTGATTTGTATGTAAATGTCATTGACAGACTTACTGTAAAGTATATTTGAGTTTTACAGGTATGATATGGTATACTTAATTTTATACAATGCTATTTTTTTCAAATAAATGCAACACATGTTTAAAACTTAACTTCTAAAACTTGCTTATTGTCCTAGGTTTTGCCTCTAAAGTATGTAATAGACATGGGCTCCTGCACTGAGCAGCATTGCCCATTCTTTTATGTGAGATTTTTCATGTTTTATCACAAAATATATTTTTTTGATGTGATGAAGAAACAAAATAATTTCATTGTCTCCGTTCTAGACATGTACCTGTTATAAAGATTCTCTTGTTCATATATTTTGTTCCAATGTTAATGCCATAAGTTGCTTATACATTTCTCTTTCTCCCCATAGATCTTCTTTCTTTCTCTAATAGTTCCTTTCTACTTTCACATTTCTGTTTTTAGATGTCAAATGACACAAAACATGTGCTAAATGACTTTTGGGGTTCATCTCATTCCTCTTGTCTTAATGATGTTTAGTCTTAAGAATTTTCACAACAGCAGCATGCTTTTGAAATTCTGTATGAACATTAGATAATTATAAAATTTATCTTGTCATAGAGACAAAATTTGAGTTTCCAAAATATTCTCTTGAATGCTAATGTGAAGCATGAGAAACTCAATTGGCAAAGCTTGTTCTTGAATGCTGTGTCTCCGGATGTCTTAGGAAGGAGGGAAGTAGTGTTCACTGAGAACTAATTACCCCTAAGTGTCGAAATGATATTTTTGGGTACTTTATGCAAATAATTGAGAGACACTTTTTCTAGTATGGTTGGTAGGAAGGCGTACCCACCCTCAGCCCTTCAAGGGTGTTGAATGATGCTGCCTCCAGTCTCTTTTAAGTACCCTCCCCAAGGACACCCTGATTTCCAACAAATGAATTAATCAGGCCTAAGTCAGGTACTTATGGGAAATCAATAACATATATCAAAACAGGTCTTTCCTCCCCAATGTTCTTTGTCCTGTGTCTCTACTTACTTTCTTCCCAAATTCAGTTCCTCACTCTCAATTCAGAAATTCTTATGGTTTATACTTATGTATCATTCAATCACCATTTCTTAGATATTAATATTGCACATGTATAATCTGGGTCAATTTCAGGATGTTCTGATATCTTCCTTACTTCCAGATCAGTATTCTTTTATGCCTTTTATAGCTTTTACATCCTTGTTGTTTCTGTCTTTTGAGACAGAGGTTCATGCATCCCAAGATAGGGTGGAGCTCACTGTTAAGCCAAAAATGACCTCAAGCTATTGATCCTCATGTTTCTGTTTTGTGATTCAGATTGTCTAGGATTCAGACCAGTGTCATGATATAGAATTTATATGGTTCAGGGAATACAATCCAAGGCTTCTCACAAATTCAGCAAGCATTCTTCCAGCTGATCTACATCCCCTGCCTGCCAGGGTTTTATTTCCCCCATTATTTGCTGAATAGTAAGATGAATCTGTCACCCCTAATAACTCCCTGGAAGTAGAAGTCCTAGTAATCTTCCATGCAAATATTAAGGAAATGACTTTAAGATATACATAGAAATTCAAAATGATTCAAATACCCAAGTTTTTTCAATCATGAACATGCTATTAAAGTCTACATTAAGTCAGATAGAAAGACTCAAATTTGCTTAAAATTATTTGGATAGGGTTAATGTTCTTTGAAGCATGTTAATGACACAGAGATGTTACATTATAAGCATCCATTTATGTTAGGGCTTTTGTTATGTTTTAATTCAAATAAGCTAAGCTGTTGGAAGACATGCAGGTTGGAGCCTTTATTGAAAGCTGTCAGACCTTTCCCCTGACTCTAGGTCTTTTGGGAACTGTCAGTCAATCTGCCCTGACGATAGTGGGATTCATAATGTATCTTATCTTCTATACTTCATTGTTGCTGTTAGCAAACTAAACTTAATCTACAAGAAACACCATAGCCTTGGTGTGACTGAAATCATGACTTATGTCTCTAGAGGCCTTGCTTCAGCCATACATACATCCTCAGGATGTTCTGATGTTCTCTGGGAGGCTTTACTTTGGCCATATCAAGTCCGGATGATTTCTTTAAGTCCCTTTCCATTTTAGAGTTATAATTTTCCAATGAGTGAGTATCACAGAAAAGTGTTTGTGATAATTTTTGATACAACATTTTCTGGTACAAATTCACAGTTTTGGTGCCAAAAACCCCCACAAAAATCATATAGCAAAAAAAAAAAAATGTTACCGTTCAAAAGCAATAATTTCTAGGAAGTCTTATTTACAATCACTATTTAGCTACTTGACACCTGTATGATATTTTTCTTAGATCTACTCTCTTTTAAGCATAGTGATCATGGACAATTACTATATTATTCATGTTTGGAACTAAGCTTGAATGTGTATAAAGAAGTGTGCCCCAGGGGAAATTTAGTACTATAAAGAGAACACTCACATTGCTTTTACCTTTATTAAATATAATTTCTTCAGAGATTAAACATTTGGTACATTTTGTTTTAATTTTAACAAAATAAAAATGGAATATTTACTTTGAATGAGGTAAAAAATCTCTGAAGCCCATGTAAAGGTAAAAGAAAAAGATAACATCAGAATTTATTTTTTGACTTTGTCATACATGGAAGAAAGAAAGGAAGAAAGAGAGAGAGAGAGAGAGAGAGAGAGAGAGAGAGAGAGAGAGAGAGAGAGAGAGAGACAGAAGGAATTTACAGATATCATAGATTTAATGCTATGTTCTAACCTTTGCACTTAGTGAAATCAAGATTTTTAATTTCAGTGTTGTCTGTTTTATCTACTGACTGGAGAGACATTTATTAATCTTTGGATTGAAATTTTAATTTACTTTAGTGCTTGCAAAACATAGTATGAACAATACTGGAGGTGATTCATACATCCAAGTATGCTTGAAATGACCACTAAATGATAAATTCTTCTTTTAGATTCAGAAATGCTGTTATGTTGAAATGTATCATAAAATGATAAAAAAAACTGATGATAAAGGTTGTTCCTATACTTTGTCATAAAAATTAAATTTCTGTATTTTATAAAATACATTTTCTTCAATTGTCAACCAATGGATCACTATAATAACCTTCATTCTTAAAAGTAACTCATAGCCAGTACAAGCAGGAGCTCTCTGTGTTAAACAGTCTTGGAACCTCACCTGGGTGTGGCAGCAGACAAGAATTCCCACAGTCTTACAGGTTTCTAGAATAAGGCTTAGTCTCCTCAAGGAGAGCATTTGGGACAATAAAAAAGTAGAAGCGCTATGAAAAAGCAAAAGCCCCAAGCGGATCCTCTACCAAATGGAATAATAAGTGAAAGATATAAAATGTATTCATTCATAAACATCCTTCATTTTTCCATAATATTTTGAAAGCCTTTCTCATATGTAATGCAGTGTAACAGGCATTAGTCATGATCTCATGAGAAGTCAAATTTTTGACTATGAGTTTAAATATAACATATGTTAACACAGTCTCTCTTCATAAAGAATAACATACACCAAGTCTCTTAAATAGTAAAGTACATGACTGAACAAGAGACAGTAGTGTACTATGATTTTAGTTTACTATAAAAGATGGAAAAGAGGAAAGAAAGCAGGAGTGGGATGGATGATCTTGACCATACTTAATTTGGTTAAAATCATGTGATCAAATGTAGGACCAATTAATGAAAATAAAGACTGTCTCATTTAATATTTTCTGGTATGTCCATGTCTATATACCTACACCATATAAATGTCTAGGATTTCAATTGAACTATGGAACATTATAACTCTATTGCATGCTGAAAAAAATTAAATATATTATGACATTAAAATGTTGCCTCTCTCACATAGAGAAAATGATTACATATGATTGTGTTTAAAATTTTTAGATTAGTTATTATTTGAAAACCAAAACCCAAATGATTTCCTTAGTCAAGAATTTTTCTAGTACAAAACTGGATAGTTTTCATGTCAATTAGTATAATCAAGATAACTTCCCCAAAGGAATGCTCGAGGGATGTATCTAATTGATTCTAGATTCTATAAAGTTGACAACACTAACCATATCATAAGAAACAAGTCCTTGTCTAGAATAGCCATCAACCCCCCATACAGCCACTTACTGCCCAATGCATGACACACTACTTTTACAGCTCAGTTCACTCCATGCTATGTATTAAATAAACCTTCCTCTCTGTTATGTGTTCTAAAGGGAAAATTCATTCACTGCAGGCTGCTAGTCCCTTTCTACTACTGTTGTGGCCAATCCAGCAAGGGAACAGGCCTACATGACTATTGGTAGATATATCAGGATCTCAGAAAGATCTGTAAACCTCCTAACAAGGAAACTACAAAGCCAGGATCAGATTAGAGCAACTCTGAAGATACTTAATGTCATTTCTGGCTCATTAATGATTGTGATACAGATTACTAGACCAAATTAAATTTTTTATCTCCCATTTGCTGAGCAACTGATAGTACTGAGTCAATTTGACCTTCTCATGATGTCTTTGTGAATAACTGTAACAAGTTAAATTTAGATCAGCTAAGATGTGTATGTGGCATTTTACCCAGCTTATTCAAATAGTGAGCATCCAGTTTTTAATTCTTACCATCAATATAATCAATAAACACTTGTTTATTTATTTTTATAGAAACAGGACTTATTCTTCTAAAAAAAATTCCCATAGCTCCTGGCATGTGATTGAGTTCATAAATTCATCATTCATAAATGTGGATAGAGTTTGGCATTAATACAAAAGTATTAAAATTGGCCTGAAACTTCCATCATTCCTTACATTGTCTCCTGTTGCTTCTGTCCAGTGTTGTAAGGCCCTGCCATACAGATCCCAAGCCTACCTACAAGAACATGCTTGGTTAAGCACTGAGGAGATAATTGTAAACCTGAACATGAAAAGACCTTGTACTTGTGGTTTCTTCTTGAATACTTGCTCCATGTCTATACATATGCCAGCAAAAGCCAGAACAAGTCCTGGTTTATTGTAAAATATAATGAATTAGAGAGTAAAGGTGAACATTCCAGTCAACCCCACAAAAATCAACCTGAATTGGACAATAGCTGGCCAATGTTGACAACTAAAGCAGGGTATCAATCTCCACACAAGTCCAGATGTGTAAGCAATCAGTCTTTATTGTTGTATGCTGAAAAGCGTCGATAGTGACTTGTTCCTTGGCATTGTCATGGTAACCTATTGTTCACACATTGAGTCATATATTTGTCAGACATAGGAAAATAGTAAAGGCCTTTCTGATAGTGAAGACAAATCTTTCCCATGTTGAAAGGTTTGGTTGATATTAAAAGATAGATTTCTTTTAGCTTGATGTCTTGATGTCAACACATTCACTTGTATTTAAGATAATACCTGAACTGTGAACACTATAGTAAGTATTGAAAATGGTGAGGAACATGAACACATTTTTAGATAAGATTTGAAAATCTAACAAAGGAAAAACTTGGAGGTAGATAGAATGTTAACATTCTCCACCTCCTATCTGTCTGTCTGTCTGTCTGTCTATCTATCTGTCTGTCTTTTTTATATTTTATGCATGAATGTTTGAGAGATGGCTTGAATTCAGTTCCAGCACCCATGTTAGGTTACTCATAACTACTATAATTTCAGGTCTGTGAAATTTGAAGTTCTCTATTGGCCTCCAGAGGTACCCACATTCAACTGAAAATCCCAATACACAAATATACATAATTAAAAATAAAATTAATCTTTCATTCAAAAGATATATATTCCTTCCCTCTTCCCTACTCCCAGACTTCAGCTTTCCCCACCTGCCCAAACATATCTTCTAACTTTCTTCCAAATTCTTGGGTTGTTTGTTGTTGTTGTTGTTTTGTTGTTGTTTTTGTTTGTTTGTTTGTTTCTGTAATAATGAATTAAGTTCTGTTAATGATGCCCACACACATTTACCCCTATATAGTCATCCATGTGAGCATCACCTTACAATGGTCAGCACTGCCCAAAGAAAAGGGACCCTTCCTCACCTAGCATCCATCAGCTGACTTTTACCTCTCCTGCTTTCATGATCTTACTTGTGTGGTCTTGTGTGGGTCATAAAAAGTGTGAGTTCATGAGTCAAATCCTATCCAGGACCTAGCCGTACGCAGCATGCCTCCTCACATTCCAGGTCTTACATCCCTTTCTCCCCTATACACTATGTTCCCTGAGGATTGGAGGTGGTATGATTTCCTTCGTTGCTTCAGACACAACACTAGAGACAAACTGTTTTGGGTATTCATGATAGAAAAAAAAAGACATCTAATTACATCATAAAGGCACTCTAACAGTAAATGCGCTCAGACACTCTGCATATGAGAGTTTGCCAAGAATAAGGCCTCTGTAGCAGGTCTAATCTTCTTTGAAGAAGAGAGGCTTGTGTTCTTTGAAAAAATGTTTCTGCATCAGAAATAACTGTTATTGATGATGCTCAACTGTAGCACAATTATCTATTTTCAATAAAAGTTCAGCAATAACAAACAACAAAAGTAAATATTGATCCAGTAAAATTGGGAAGAAATACTTTCCCAGGATTGTGTAGGATTGTGTTGCAGTTTCATTTTGGAAAATAATAAATAAATATTTCTGGAAAACAATACAAGGTGCTGATGATATTTGTTAGTATTAACAAGCATATTTTTCAATAAAAATCAAATATCATTGTTATCTTAAGGGGATTAATGATGGATAGTATTTCATGGAGATATTTAGGTATGGTGACATCATCATTCAGGAATATTGCAAAAGATTCCTCATGCATAAATATAGATTTCTTATCAGAAGGCACTATCCTCTTTTGATTTTGTTCTATTCTGGACTAAGAACATCACATCAAATTATATGAGCAAGAAGACTTCCCAGACAGCCTCAAATAGATTTCTCATAGAAAATATTGACATTACCAGGGCAAGGAGATATTTAGAGTATGCTGGTATCTCAAGTGAACCTAAACATCAAATTAAGGAAAAGCAACTGATCATCGTTAACAGTACTAGAGACTCATGGATCAGCCACCAGCACTACTTTGCAGACATACCAGTGACCAAAGTATATGGTGAAGTGTCAATTACTTGGAGAATGCCATTACAAAATGATTCTGAACATCACAATGACAAAGGCACTACACAAACCTTTACTACAGAAATATGGAGACAAAACTAAGTGATTTGACTTAGCTTGACTTCAGAGTGTTCTTAGAAGTGAAGTTCTTAGAAGATCTGGTATATAGCAGAAAACGGTGTGAGGTAGAGATTTAGCCCAAGTTATAGAAATATTTAAAGACCTACATATTTAGACACTAATGAGTTTGTGGGCTGTAATTATAATATATATATATATATATATATATATATATATATATATATATATATATTTGCAATTATGTTTTATGTATTACGTTATATATCTATATATTAAAATTTTACCAAAGTTCATACCCTGAGTAAGGAAATAATATGTATTTAATGGAGTATGTATTAATACAATAGCAAGTAAATTAAAAATAATAAAATTATAATCTTTCTATTTCTTGATTTCTGTAATTCTCTTCACAGAGTTAACAGTACTGAGTATGTTGCAATAGAACATTAGGGCAACTCCAGATCATTTCTTCCCTTTATCATCTTGATGTTTTTAGTGCCTCTCATCTTCTCTACTTGCTGCTAAAAGAAAAGGAAACAATAATGATATCATTAAAATTTAAGAAGAAAATCATTAAAGGAAAATGTTTAAATGAAATGGAAATTCCACCCAAGGGTCAATGAATGGGGTTAGAGAAGTCAAGGGGTTTTAATCATGGAGTAAGGAATACTGAGGGTTATTCCTTAAGAATAAGATGACCTAAATTAAAAGAGTTTAAAATAATAATGTTTTATAATATTTTGTAAAACAATAAGCACTGGCATAGAGCAGCTAAGGTCCATGTTCCAAAAGAGGTCAACTAAACTTCCTCATTTTCCCCTCCTTATTCCTAGCTTGGCTTTGCTAGCTTAGAATAGGAAGCAGCCATTGCCAACAAAACTCACTTCCTATAGAAAAAGCACCCATACCCTTTAAAAAGAGAAGATCAGCATTTTTCTTCGGAGTGAAAAGTTAGGAAATTGGCAACTACTGTCTTAGGATTAAATAGAAATAATAGCAATTCCAAACATTTGTTCTACACAAACACAGATGACATTGTCCTGTCTTTTGTTTCTTCTGAAGTAGAATATCATGTAAAGCAGAAATATCATGAAATATTTACAATATAGTATACATTTTATAGTCTTATAAAATAACAAAGGAATTTTTAGCATATCTTTAGAAATATGGAATACATACCCATTTCCTACTTCTATTTTTCTAACCTATAACCACATCTAAGCTTTACAGAAAATCTGATTTTCAGCAATCTTATAAAATAGAAACAGAAACAGGATAACACAGAATGATGAACAGGCTAAGATCCGTTCTAATTTATGTGGTTAGAACTTTCTAAATTATTGAATAAGCAAAACTACTTATTAAAAGACTGATGATCTTGTTAAGAATTTAATTTATGTCTATGCTGCACGATAAAAAAGGCTACAATTTTCCATTAATTTTAAGTTTAAGAAAAAGCAATTAATTTGTATATTAGATGAAAGTATTTAAGGTTGACAACTTCGGATGAGAAAATAATTTAAAATAAGTGATAATACCTTAGAAGTGGCAATGTTCTAAAATGACATCTCGACACTTTTGATTTGTTATACCAGAGAAGTGGTGAGAGAGAACAAAGAGAGTTGAATTATCTTTATGAAAAGGTCATTTGTTCTCATAAGCTGTCTCTTATTGCAAGTCTCATCATCTGAAGACATCAGCCGCTAACACAAAAAAGGAAACCTTGGAGCACTGTTACACTGTGAATAGCATAATACATTCTTTACTATAAAACTTTTCCTGATTGTTTTTTTCCCTTTTTGGTGATTCCCTGGTAGACTATAACTTCATTGCAAGCCAGCCAACAAAGGTTACAATGTGTATGCAGAGCATTTTCAGATGCACAGTAAGGAGATAACGCACTGATAAATTGATGAATGAACTCAATCAGGTCATGCTTTATTAAATATCTGTCACTGTATTTTTATTTTCTTACAAGGAAGAAAATGATTATCATAAGAAATTATTTAGGCAAAGAAGTGCTGTAAGAAAAATACACAAATATAGGTCAAAAATATAGAATGCCAAGTATGTAGGGTGGTCTACATCACAACCTGTTAATATAGTCTTTCACCAGGGGCTTCAGTTAAATGTATTTATTATAGATGCCCCTACCCGGGAGAGAGAGAGAGAAAGAGAGAGAGAGAGAGAGAGAGGGAGAGAGAGAGAGAGAGAGGGAGAGAGAGAGAGCGCTTTGAGATTGTGGGTTTGGGAATTAGCTCACTGTGTCAACTATGTTACTATATACATATTAAATAACCTCATACTACTTACAAACATACCTATACTCTGCAAATATATATTTAAAAAAACATAAAAATGGGAAGAGGAGACATAGAAAGCTGATAAAGGTGTGAGCTTAAACTACTTGGAGACAAAATCTTAAAACATTTCTAAGTATGCTTCCACTGTATGAGAGTGAGAGGAAAAGGTATTTTAACCAAAAATTCATGGCATAAAACAGACTGCTATCCAAATGCAGAATAAAACTTTAGGAAGCATGAGGTAGAGTTACTTGGGATTTTGAGAGGACATTGATGAATCTGCAGGCAAGCAATGACCCATGCAAGAGTTCAGCATGTGTCTGCAAAGAGAACAAGTAGTGAGAAAGTTAAAAATCATGAGTTCTATTCACTGACAAAACAACAAAAATTACCAAGCAAGTAAAACATTTATGTTTGTCTTGTGACTATCAGAGACCTGTAATGCCAGGCTCCTTTTAAAAGTTGAAGAAATCCATAACTTCCCAAAGTAGAAACAGCATTTCACAGTGATTAACATGTATAGAGTGATACAGCCAGAAAGAAGTCAGGCTTAAGTTGGGGCACAGATGTTAATGAGTTCAGTTACCAGAAGTATCATAAGAAATGGTACAAAGCAAAATACAGATGGGTAAACTAGAGAGATTTTAAATGTCCTTCCAGTTCTGGGAACTTGCAATTCTCATAAGTTCTAATTTAGTTTTCTGAGATAATAGAAGTGCTACAATCTGGGGGTGGGGAGGGGAGAAGACAGGAAATAAAGCACCCAACATTCAAAAGTAAATAAACATATTGTGATATTTGGTTAAATTGGAATACTGCCCAAATTCAGGTTTGGCTTAGTGTGATATGACCCTTTAAACCTAAGTCACTGCAATGGTAAACAAACAAATCTATCAGGAACAATCACATTTTTCAGGAATAAATAAACAAACAAAGCATTAGTATGCATAAAAAATGTAGACCTCCTGAGTTACACATTTGTTCTAAAAACTTAAGTGCCCTGCATGCGATTCACATGATTATGCACCATTGCAACTCATTCATCTAGGAATATCTAATTCACAAGCACTCTCTGCATGCACCATCACTCTGGGTGGCATGCATGATTGTAACTGTATCTATGTGATTTAAACATGGCTGCTGTTTACAAACAGGTACAGAAAGATATTTATAACTGAGACAGCAGTATGAACATACAAGATACAGAATATTTTCTTGTGTAATAAAGTTTCCCTACTACTTTGCAGTAGTTATATCAAATCATTAAACCAATAGCGCCTACATTCTGCAGAGGAAAATATACCAGCAGTGTTTGCTTCTGCAGAATTCTAGGACTCCAGATCCTAAAAACAGCCCAGGCATGTCAAATCTACTTTAACCTATATACAAAAGCAGAACACTATTTAGATTTTTGAGACATAACTACTGCAGCTGTTATTTACACTGTTCTCTATTTACACTTCTCCGTACACAGACTCGCTGTTCTATTTAAGTTAGAATCCACTGCAATCTTTCTGTTTCTGTTCTACAGATAATTCTGCCAAGCACTATCAGCAGGGCCACATCTGGCTAATTATTGCACACACTGGATTTTTGCATGTCACATGTTCATACTCTTTTAAAAGCATATCTTTTCTCCGCCTGCGATTGCCTGTTCACTTAATCCTGTCTTTCTTGGTGCAAAAAAAAAAAAAAAAAAAAAAAAAAAAACACTTCTTTGGTGATATTCCTGGTGTTCTGTGAAAAGTAAACAAGTGTAAAGCTATGCTTTCTATAGGAATGGGCTGGAGAAACACCTTGGTCATTAAGAGTGCACACTGCTCTTTCAGAGGATTCAAATGGCTCTGTCAGAAGCCAAATCTGGAGGCTCACAACTGCCTGTACTCTAGATCCAGAGGAATTCAGTGACTGGCTTAACTGTGGTATGGATGTTAAAGAGACATAGTTGTGAAAAGCACTACAATCCAGAGATTAATCATAAGTTATTAATGAATAAATATTCATTGAAAATGAATAAATGGATCACTACATGAATAAATGAGCTCCCAACAAAGATCCAAAACTCAAACAACAGAAATAGATAATGTATTCCACTTTAGCATTTTTCATTTATTACATAATCTAAACAATCTCATTGTAGCTACATAAAACTGTACACTAGATTTTAAGTCTTTCATTCTCCAAATTAATAAAAACTTGTGGCACCTGAACTTTTCCTTTTAAAAAAAAGTCAAAATGTCATCAAAATATTTATACAGACCCATCACTCCTCCTCACATGACTTTCAGTTCAGTGTGACCTTTGAAGTGCTTTATACTCCAGAAACTCAGAGGGATATTAAAGTAGAAAATAATAAAATCACCATTTTTTGTCTTGCTATTGATAATTTCATCTTAAAGTTATCTAGCATAATCCTTATCTGGGATACTTAGTGGTGGCGCACGCCTTCAATCCCAGCACTTGGGAGGCAGAGGCAGGGTGATTTCTGAGTTCGAGGCCAGCCTGGGCTACAGAGTGAGTTCCAGAACAGCCAGGGCTACACAGAGAAACCCTGTCTCAAAAAACAAACAAAAAAAGAAAGAAAGAAAGAAAGAAAGAAAGAAAGAAAGAAAGAAAGAAAGAAAGAAAGA
>NW_021604594.1:3293894-3305527 GCF_004785775.1 Grammomys surdaster
AGAAAGAAAGAAAGAAAGAAAGAAAGAAAGAAAGAAAGAAAGAAAGAGAAAAAAGAATTTTTTGAACAACTCAAGCTGGGTTGTAGATATCTTTAAGATTATTAAGACCTCTTTGAAACTCTTAAGAGCTTGTGTGTTTAGAAATTACAACCAAGGAAATGTCTATATTAATAATTTAAATTAGAAATACCCTCACAGTTGATCCAATCAACAACACAGCGTCACAATACTTCTAACTGCATCTTTCATTTCTACCTGTATTAGAGACTCCATTGACCAGGAGGAATTTTAGTAGGAAAATACAAACCAATTCTTGATGATGTACTGCTACGTCGTCTGTGAATAAAATTGGTTTTTTACTATATAAACTGAAATTATAAGCATTTCCACTAAAGATACTATAAGTTACTTGACATTTGGGCAGAGATTTTAGTGATGGATCCAGAAATAACCAGAAAAACACTGACCAACCCCTAGGAGACATTTATTTCTTTCTAGGAAATGTTGCCGGAGTTCATCTTCCTGATCCCAGGGCTCCAGATGAGCCAGGTGAAGATCCTTTGAAGTAGAAATTGATTCTGGAAGGACAGAAAAGGGATACTATTTATATAGCTATAGGGAACAGAGGTATTGCTGGGCAATGAACAACCCGGTAGTGTGTAAAACAAAATTCTCAGTGTCATTCTGCAAGCACTAAGTTAATAATATTTTATGTTAATTAATGTAGTTACATAAATCTGTAGTAAGGGAGGCTATTTCTGAGCTACACTTAATTATTCTGAGAAGCACTGTAAAGGAGTATAATATGCAAACTCAGCAATATTCCTTAAACTAATGAATTATCCAAGGAAACTTTTGAAAGATGCTGAGACACAGAAAGATATATGGCTGCAGACACCAAAATTTCCTTTGAATGTTTGAAATATAATTATTCAAACTAATAGAATGCTGCTTTTTGTTGAACTGCTGTCTTTTTCTATAACTGATATCTAAAATATATGATAATTATGTTAAAAACAAATTAATATTATTCAGAAACAGTGCAGGATAAATCTTATCCTGTACTAGACATAGGACTGAATTGTTTTCATGGATTAGACTATTTAATTCTTATAATCAACTACAGTACTCTGCTTATCCCTACTTTTCATAGGAGAAAAACAGAAGCTTAAGATTTGAGCAGCTTTCTTGGTAACAGGAGGATGGAGAATGATAGGCTAAGATTTATACTCAGAATTACTGAGTTGGGAGGAAGAGACAGAACTTGATATTCATGCAATCACATCCAGCACTGGAAACACAACTGAGGTCTTCTTGTAGAGTTTGCTGGGTGAGTAGCATCAACATGAGAAAAAATGCCTCATTCATTTCTGGAGAGGGGATCTGGATGGGAAGTCTTGCGGTCTTTATGATAGGAGTGGTAAGTAGTTAACTTAGTGAAACCTACAATGTACTTTAAGCATATGAATTAATAAAACAAAGAAATCACTCACCTAATCCAGGAAGTATATTAGGTTGAGTAAATTGAGACAAATATTACTGTGATTATAATAAAAAATGAAGTAAACTTTCCAGATAAGCTCAAGCATGATAATCTTAGTATTTAAAATCAATCATAAAAGCACTTTATAAGACAAACTATTTACAGTAAGATTTAGTTTTCTAAGCTTTAAAAAACTTTATCGACCTTTTTTTCCCCACTGAGAGTTTCATTACACTGAAGCAATTTTATCACTTAAATAAACCCAAATCTTTAATTTGTTCCTCATTCCTTCTGCCTGAGCTGTGCTCAAAGCATTACATCATTAAATCTTAAGAGAGTATATTTAGTATATCAGGGAACATATATTAATCAAGAAAACTGCCTATTCAAAGAAGAATCATAATTACTGTGAATTCAGATTCTGATCGTTTGAGGGTTATTATCTAAGTAAACTGTTCATACTAATGTCCACCAAACTGAAACATTTCCTTTGCAGCCAATGTCTATCATAAACTGAAAGAAAACACAGTGAATAAAGGAGAGAATTGTATGGGAATGTTATATTTTATTATAATAAACATCTCTTTCAAGGTCTACCCTTTTTAAATGTCAGTGCATGAGTTTCAGTGTTTTATTATCAACATTTCTTTAGCAGCACAGCAAACACATTAGGAGAGAACATTTTTACACCTTTATAAGTGTAATGAGTCTCTGGAGACTCCAGAACTTAAGTAACAGGTAAATAACCAGTGTGTGTGCACGCAAGTTTCCCAGAGAGAAACTCTAGTGACAGTTTTCCTAAAAAATTATTGTAGTTTTCTCATGGTAAATAATTTGGAGACTTAAACCCATCACAAAAAGTCAATTTCTCTTTTTTTCTCAGCTATTTAAACAAACATATAATCAATACCAAGTAATATAAACACTCACCACAATGTGAGGTAAAGACCATGAGGAAGGACCTTCACTGAGGGTTCTAAATACCTTTAATCTATGTGAAAATATATAGCGCTGATAAAGTCTTCTCTTTAAAATCCCCAAATAAAAGCTTCCTTAGTTTGCCTTGAGGATATTGGAAAATTCAAGGCACTAAAAATGTATTTTCTGCTGTTTCAAACATAGTTTCTCTTTGTTCCATATTTATTAAACTATGGTTTTGGAATAATAACATATGTACTTAATGTATCTAAGGTGATGTTTTTATTCACGTATATCTAGAAGTTAGTTGTGGCCACCCTAGTGAGCACATCTCTCCCTTCACATTACTTATCACTTAGGGGTAATGTCATCGCTTTAGGTCTAGTCTTTTAATAAATTTCAAATACACGTGCATGTTTATTAACTAGAGTCCCATCACACCTGTAGCATTTATCATAATCAGAAGTGTGTATCCTTTGATTCCCGTCTTCAATAGCAGCCTCACCTAGTCTCTGGAGACTACAATTCTGCTGTTTCTACAAATGTGACTTTTATTTCCCAGACAAGTAAGATCCCCTATCTTCCTGTATGTGTTTCACTGAAAAGGATGTCTCTTGTTTCATCCATATTGTCACAAATGATTTAATTTTAGTTATAAAATTTAATTATATTCAGTTATCATTATTATTATTATGCTATAATAGTATTATAATCTATTACTCATCTATTGACTGGGTCTTAAGTTACTTTTATATCTTAGCTTTTATTACTAACAAACACCACAATGAACACAGGAGAGAGAATCCATAAGTCTAAAATATTGATTTTGTTTGTTTTGAAGCTAGATATCAAAACAAATCAGATTTCTGATTCATATAGTAGTCACATTTTGATTTTGTGAAACAAGAATCTTTACATTGTTTAATCGCAGATTGTGGACTCTATGTTCCAAGAATAATAAAGAAACTCTATATTTTCATTAGCTGATAATTAATATTTTAAAAGGACAGAATTAACTCTAAATACAGTTGCTCCTACGTGAATTAGTGACATAAAAACACTATACATGCAATAATCTTAAATTTTTATAATTATTGTAAAAATAGACCATGGCTCATAATTTATTAAAACACTAAATACCTGGTTAATTTTACAAGTTTGACAATAGAGCTACAAGCTTGGCTATTTGGAAGCATCCTGTTTGTTTTATAAGTTAAATCACACAGCCAAAATGAACAGTCATTAGCATCATCACAGTATAAAGCTGCAAGGTTTCGGAATATTAGGAAGATGTCTTGTTATTTATTATTTTAATATATATACTTCACATCCTAAAACCTAACTCATCAATAGCTTTGTGTAAAATAGTACAATGAAAGAACTTTAGGCTAACAATCAGGAAAGATATCTCAAGGATTCAAATACTCATTTTCTTGAGAAAGCAAGTACATTTTCTTTTTTTTCTTCTTTTTCTTTTTTTATTGGATATTTTATTTATTTACATTTCAGATGTCATCCCCTTTCCCCATTTCCCCTCCCTAGAGCCCTCTTATCCCATCACACCTACTCCTTTTTGCTTTTATATCATTTTAATTACATGCAAGTATTAAGGTCGCTTCTAGGTTGAGGGACTGGCAATACAAAAGATGTAAATAGTCAAAGAACAAGCAAGGCAATAAACAAAATTCCTTGAACATTCCCAGAATCAATCAATCAATCAATCTCCCTCCCCCCCCCGCCCCCCCCCCCCCCCTCTCTCTTTCCTTTTTTGTAAGAAGAGTTTTTATTAGGTGAGAGACTTGGAGATACTTTGTATAACAGAGGAACTCTAATTTTACAGCAATTAGTCGTATACTTGGAAGTTGCTAAAAGAATAGATATTAAATGTACTCCTAAAAAATTATTTGTAACTCGGTGGTATTGCTAATGCATGTACATGTTAATTAGCTTTATTTAGTCATTCCACTGTGAACTTACACAAAACACTATGCTATACATAACAAACATATAAATTTTATCTGTTAATTAAATTTTAGTAAGATACTTTAAACTATGCTAATACAGAAGTTACTCTCAAACTCATCTTTTCATGCTGCATTAACTTTCTGGGAAAACTGGAAAAAAACACTTGTTCACCTCATATAGGACACCAATAAAAGGCCAAACAATTGTTGCCCCCAAATCTAACTTGGTCAGCCAAGAAACTTAGTGTTGCTTATAGGAGTATGTGTGAAGCCTGCCTACAAAAGTGTGAATAACATGTGGGTGTCTACATCACTGAAGAAGCACATTCCTCTATCTGAACAACCATTACCAGTTTATGTATCCTTGGGGAATGACGAATCCTTTTGTACCTAGTACACAGACTCACATGCTGCCTTGAGAGATACCTCCTGTATCCCTTGTGACTTGTGACTTGATGGTATTTGTTTTACATGGTCCTGTGCCCCATCTCCAACACCAATAACAAAACCTACCTGGAGGTGGATGCCTAAAGGTTAGCCTTCTCTTTGCCTCAATTCTTGAGTGCAGAGGGAGGCTGTGAGGCCAGGTGTCCACTGGGTAGCTGATGTTAGTTTTATCTGGAGGTAAAACATGTCTGTGTGTGTGTGGTGGGGGGGGGTGGCTTTGGATTATCAAGTGCTTAGGAACTGCTTTTCACCAGCCTTGGCTCTTCCTTCATGCTCTAACTCCTGCATTTATGGCTCTCTGAATACTTCTGAGTATGGAAGGTAGCCCCAAGAAGAGCCTGATATCCAAGAACTCTCATGTCTATCCTCAGTGTCTGACCCTCTTCTTGCTCTTGCTAATCCTAGGATGTGGGTCCCTGTTCTGGAGGGTGTCCCATGAAGATATTCGGCTGGCTGGGTGCGGGGTCTGGGCCAAGGGGAAAGAGAGCGAGCAGGGAGGGGGAATTGCCTCTGCTTGCTGCCTCTGCCTGCATCGCCACTGTTGCTACCCAGTTACTCCCAGGTGCTGCAACTGTCTTTCCACGCCTAGGCTGGGCCAGTAAGAAGCCAGCTAGCTGGGGAAGATTCTGAAGGCACCTCGGGAGACCAGATATCTTCCCAAGTGTTATAGCTCTTGCGACAGAAACTCTCCGACACAGGGATGATTCTTTCACACCTCTACTTCTCCTGAATAGGGCCTTTATATACAGTTTTGGGGTGGGTTAGAGTCTGGCAACAGATAACCCTTATTAGCTTGGTCTGAGAGCTTGGAGATACCTCATCTACATGTCAAGAGCCTGAGGTTCTATTCCTACATGACTGAGAGCCATAAACCTCTCTGTGGGAGGGACTGTGAAAGGCTGAAGCTGAGTGAAAGGAACCAGGAGCTAGAGCAGGAAGGCTTTCCCATTAGGGTCCAGGGTTCGAGGCCTGTGCTCAACCAGGTGCCCAGCTGCCTCTCACAGCCCACTGACCCACACCAGGAATTCCTTCATGTTAGTTTTATGTAATATATAGCACATAATTGTTGTCTACAGTTACCCAAGTGGACAAAGCACACCAAAACTTATCAATTCTAGTTAACTCAGTGCCTATTGGTCAATATGTTTTCCTTCCAGCTTCAGTTTGTATCTGCTTTTAAATTTGCTTAGTAATGGGACTAAGAACCCCCAAAAAGGGACTCTGACTTCCTAGGAATCACATGATGGTTCTCCTGGAACTCCCCAAGATTTCTGGTAATACTTCTTTCATGCCTTTCAGTTCTTCAATTGGAAGAGAAAATGAAGCTGTTCCTATTCTCCTAGACAGCAATAATACTTAGATATGGAACTTAAAAGCTGAGCTATTAGAAGAGATGACTAGAACAGTGGTTATCAAAAGCTGGAGGAAAGAATTTGTTAAAGTGGAGTGAAACTAGGTTGACCAAGTAGCAACTAAGATAGCTAGAATCACTGTTTCTAAGGGCTTATCAGGATGACCAAAATATTTGAGCCTACTTCCCTATCCTAGCTCAAAGTCAGTTTCATCTCTGAAGCCTACTTCCTTGTTCTAGCTTAAAATTTAGATTTCTGTCTGAAATTACTTCCTTGTTCTAGCCTAATATTTAGATTCCTGCAATGATATCTAGGCCCCCCCACACTTTGAGACCCGAGAGTCTCTTACCTCTAAGGTCTCTGATACATTCTGGAGGGTCCCCCCACCTCCTACCTCACAGGTTGCCTGTTTCTATCCTTTCTGCTAGCCTCCAGGGCTTCAATCCTTTTCCTCCTCCCAACACCTGATCATGTTTCCCTCTTCCCCTCCCTGTTTCCTTTCCCAAACAGGTCCCTCCCTCCCTCTAAGGAACTTGTAGAACCCACCTCTAGCTGAAAGACAGGGCATCAAGTGAGAGAGGGGGTTGCTATCCCACAGTTAAAAACTCTGGCCCATAATTGTTCCTGTCTGAAAGAACTGTAGGGACAAAAATGGAGAAGAGCCTGGGGAAAAGGAGGTCCAGAGACAGGCCTAAAATGGGATCCAGCTCAAGGGGAGGCCCCAAGGCAGGACACTGTTACTGAGGCTATGGAGTGCTCATAAAAAGGGTCCTATTATGACTGCCACCAAAAGACCCAACAAGCAACTAAAAGAGTCAGATGCAGATATTTGCATCCAACCAATGGACAGAAGCTGCTGATCACTGTGGTTGAATTAGAAAAAGCTGGAAGAAGCTGAGGAGGAGGGTGACCCTGTAGGAGGACCAGAAGTCTAAATTAACCTGGACCCCAGAGATCTTTCAGACACTGCAACACTAACCAGGCACCATATACCAGCTGATATGAGACCCCCAACACATATACAGCAGAGGACAGCCTGGTCTGGGTTCAGTCAGAGAAGATGCACCTAACCCTCAAGAGACTGGAGGTCCCAGGGACTGGGGAGGTTTGGTGGGGTGGTCAATGGGGATGGGGACATCCTTGTGGGGAGACAGGGGGTAGGGGGGTTGGGAGGAGATATGGAATGTGGAACAGTCAGATTGTGGACCAGGAGGGGGATAAAATCTGGAATGTAAAAAAAAACGATTAAATAAAATTTTTAAAAAGGAAAATAAAACAAAACAAAACCAAAGATATCTTTTACATCTCCTTGTAATGCTATTATTTTCCATATGTGGTTGCCATGGAACATTTATCAACAATGCTTTGAGTGTTATTATTTGGACAACTGTTTGAAAGGTCCAGGCTTTAAAGCCTAGTTTCCAGCCAGTTGCAAACTGATATGGTGGATTCATTGTAGGCTTGTTGGGACTGTGCTTTCTGGTGACCAAGAAGTGACAAGCTTCCCACTCTCCATGTTTCCATTGTCTTCCCTTCTCACTGGCTCAGAAAGGAAACAGCTAACCAATTACAGAGACAAACCAAGAAAACAATTAAATAAAACAAACTGTTCTTCCTTCACAGACAATTGTCTTGGGCATTTGGCCATAGAGGCAGAAGCTAACACCTTGAACTTTTTTTCTTATGTTGTACCATTAACATAACATCCATAATTAGAACTATTCTACATCCTTTTCTATATCTGTGTCTTCCTTCTAACCTCAAACAAAACTTCCAAAATACCAATCCCATACATGTACATTCAAATACTAAACTAGAACTCTCACCTCTCATCTCTCTACACACACCATGACTGTCTCTTACTTCATTCTTTCAGCATACAGATTCTTATATCTGCAGAGAATCTTCACACAGTCATAACCTTTCATGTTGGCCTTTATATCACACAAGAATTTGATGAAATGCCTATGTGTAATTTGGTAAGTGGTTCTTAATCCATTTGAATGTTTCATCTGGTTTCTGATAACTCACTAGCTGCTATACTCACTAGGAAATTACCTTGTTCCTAAGAAAGTCATGACTTTCCTATAGCTGGAACTCATTAAATGTATCCATGCTTGCTTTTAATAATAAGCAATTATTAAAAAAATGTGTCTTTTCAACTACATTGCAACCTTCTTAGGGTGGGACTTGGGGTTTGAAATGTAAACATCATGTTTCCTTCATTTTCTAGAGCACCTAATTTTAAAATAACAGTGGTCTTACTGATTGATAATATCAATTCTCATGAAATTTCTCAGAGATGCTAAGTGTTTTAAAAATTCTGATGTAAAATAAAATTATTTCAATGGTATGTTTTTTATTTTTTTGAAAAGTCTGAAGATTTGATTGGCATAAAGAAATAAGGAGTTTTAATAACTATTATATTTTCCTTTATGTTGATGAATCAAAATTTCACTTGTTAAATATTTAAATTTCATTTGAATTTTTATAATATTTTAAGTTTTTAAATCTTATAAAGAATTACATCATATATATATATATATACACATATATATATATATATATATATATATATATATATATATATTGTGCTTTACCCTTTAAATTATATGATTTTTTTTCTCTTTCACCATGCCTAGGACTTAAATTTAAAATGTCCTCTTAGGAGGCTCTTGTGTGGACCTAATTAAGTACAAGCACATTCTCCATCGAAAGTAAGTTTATTTGGCCTTGCATACCTTTGTAAAGTTATTAGAGCCACTGTATCCTTGAACAGTAAGGTTTGCTTTTAATTTTTTCACATGCTTAATAGAAAACAAGTTGATCGTTTTGACTGTGTGGAACATTTTATGAACACAATGATTAGAACCATGTTCATTTCTCTAATCTTAATGTTGTCAAAGGTCTGGAAGAAACCATGAAAAATGGAGTCCATGAGCAATTATAATCCATGGGACTTAACTTTCCATGCTGTTGATTGTCAGGTGTTCAGGTATATTCTGAGACCAGGATCTATGTTACTCCACAAAGGTAGGATCATAACGAGAAAAACTAAGAATTCAGACAGGACAGGAGTACAATCAGATCAGTGTCAACATAGTCTTACTCTCTGGTCCTGAGTAAGGATTTCAGATGCTGTAAATGCTTGGTGGAGCATGTTGTCTCTGTGCACCCAAGGGGTGTAGTTGAAGATGTAGTTCATGACTATGTTTCCTAATGCAGGGTACATTTCTTGCAAATCGAAAATCACAGGAAAAGTAGGCTTTCTTTAGAAAACTGTTTTGCTTCTTAACAACTATAAGCTTCGAAACTGATCACATTTTTGTTGTTTCTTAGTTTCTTAGAGCAAAAAGTGGCTGCTGGTCTCTAGCAAAAAGTAAAAATAAATGGCTAATATTGTGAAGTAATCTGATCCCCATTTTCATCCTTCTTGAACCCCCTTTTCCTATGAACTCCTTCACAATTTTCCATGATGCATTAATTGTCTTTTTTCAACTATCTTTAGCCTTAGTCTCAGATCAATGAGTCTCTAACCACCAGGGACACATTTGATTTCCTGGCCCATTCCAATGAAGGACGGCACACATCAACAGGAATCTAGGACAGGTTATCAAACAAAGGAAAAATAGAGTTTTATGCACCTGAGAAGAGAGTGATGTCAGAGAGATGTAAATGAAGCTGAATTTCAGTAAAAATTTAAAAGGGCCAGGTATAAAGAAGTGTGGCTTGAAAGTGGATGCTTTGTCTTGTTTCCATGAGACCCACAAAGTTAATATAAAGTAAGCACAATGTATCCTGAGACCTTACATTTGAAGTTTTAACACTGTCTGTCTGTCCTCTGCTTCCCTGTAATGTGAGAGTTCTAGGCATTACTGAGGTACTTAATTCTTATGGATGTAATTTCAAACAGTTCATTTTCTAGTAGCGTAAAATGTTTTAGAACAGACCACCCCAGTGCATAGAGAGTCTCACAAGGGAATGGTTGTTTGTGGCACTTTCCATTTTCAGTACATCCTTGGGAGGAAAGTCATTTCCTGTTACATTACCTGATACCTTTATCTGTGTTTGTTATTCAAGCCTAACCAAAAGCTGGGGAGGCTTTTACTGAGTTAACATTTGTTTTCTCATACAGTCATTAAATTATTAAGAACATTTGTGAAATGTCAAAATGCAAACTACAAAAGTTACACCCTAATACTAAGCTTCTCTACGTGCATAGATGAAGTATCGGTGACAAAGCTCACAGATTTCAATTGGCCCAACCCACTTTTTCTCATTTGCTTCTGTCTTTCTGCTGTTTGTTCACTATTGGACAGCACTGATGTAATATGACCAAACTTGGAGGCTTATTCCAGTTGATTCTTCAGTACGTATCAGAGTGGAAAGAGAGAGAGAGAGAGAGAGAGAGAGAGAGAGAGAGAGAGAGAGAGAGCGAGCCAGTTCATTAGATTTAGGCCAGTTCAAAAATCCTAATTCATAATTTTATGCCCAAGAAATCAACATACTAAAAGATACACTACCAAAAGTTTCTCTCTAGACACCTGTTAAAGAAATCCTATATCTCTTTCCAACCCAATCCTTAAGACACACTCACCTGTCTGGCAGATAGCGGATAACAACATAGTTGTTGTCTATTCATAAATGTACTGGGAAAATCAATGTGACCTTGGTAGTTGAACAGGATGTAACTGAAATCCTATCTTTCCCAGGAGTTTTCAAAGAAGGAAAATAATAAGCATGGAAGTCTCAGAGAAGGAAAATGATATGGCCTAGATCCCTCTAGGTTAGTTATAAAAGCAACCTGATGCTTTTCTGACTACTCTGTGAGTCCTAAAACCAGAAGTTCTGAGTACTGCTCTTGTGATCATGACCTGACCATGTTGCTTTGCAGTGGTAGGGAGAATGATAGGTACTAAGAGGAAGGCTGCCTTCTAAGCCTTTTCAGAATGAAAATATCACTACTAATAAGTAATAATAATCGTATTAACAATAACAATAATAAACAGAGTAGCTTTCCTTTAAAAGTTAAAGCCAAGGAATCCAGCATTCTTGGGAACCTCTTTTCCTTTCCTCATTCTTTATTTCTACATGTACATGTACAAATAAAAGGAGCTCTCTCAAGAAGAAGAATGTTAAAGACCATGGGAGAGACAGTGCAGCACACTGAGGCCCGTGGAATCTGGAGATGGTCTACTTGAGTTCTATCACCCCAATAACTCTAGCTTTATCTATGAGTCTAAATACTAGAGCTCTATTAGTCACAAGCAGATAATGATAATTTCTTGTAATAAGCTAAATGAGGACAAATGTGCCAATTTAACTAGTATCATACTGTCTTGCTTTCAAAATGCAAGAGAATCGATTTTGCTACTGTTAGCCTTTCTGAATATATTGGTCTAAAGAGTGATATATACTTAATGTCTTATTTAAATAAATATGACATTGCAGCCCGCGCGATCAGCTGGC
>NW_021604594.1:3305927-3309847 GCF_004785775.1 Grammomys surdaster
ACAGAAAAGGAAAAAAGAAACGAAGAAATCTGGTAGGTATTCATCTTCTTCTTCATCGAGCTCTGATTCTTCCAGCAGTTCTTCAGACTCTGAAGATGAGGATAAAAAAACAAACAAAAAGAAGGAAGAAAAAGAAGAGCTGTTGCCATAAGTCTCCCGAGACCTCGGCGTCGGACTCAGACAGCGAGGATGGTTCAAAAAAGAAAAAGAAGTCAAAGGATGTAACTGAAAGAGAAAAGGACACTAAAGGACGCAGCAAAAAGAGAAAGATGTATGAAGATAAGCCATTATCATCTGAGTCGCTGTCCGAGTCAGACTGTAGAGAGGTGCAAGCAAAAAAGAAGAAAAGCGGTGAAGAGCGAGAGAGAACAACAGACAGCCAAAAAGAGAAGGAAGCATAAGAAGCACAGCAAGAAGAAGAACAAGAAGGCTGCCAGTTCAAGCTCAGACTTGCAGTATCGTCCAGGAAGACCAGGGTCCTTACCGAGTGCAACGTCAAAGAAGCTCTCAACTGTGAAGATGATGACATACTTAGTAACGTGCATGGATCCCCTTGTTTTTAGACACGTCCTGGACTAGTCAGTACCACTTGGATTCCGCTGTGTGGAGGGCCATGATTGTTGCCTGCTGCTTGAACACCTTTTCCTCTTCCAGTGCTTGGTGACTCTGGGAGACAGTACTCTGCAGTCATACTAGTGGTTAAGATATTTGGAATAAAGCTAATATTTTTTGCTAGAAGTACTTAAGAATAAATCAACAGAAACTGAATCTGGATCCATCTTTTAAGATGTAACCGGAAATAATGAGATGGCTCTAGTAAAAATTTTCAAAGTAGGGATTAGATTAATATTTCAAAATCCTTACTCTGTAGATAAGTATATTTTAATTTTCCCCCACATATACTTTGATTTACTTGGGGAAGGAGCTTTTAAAGAGGGGGTGGTTTGCTATCTCTTTAGCTACCAGAACAGAGTGCCTTTGATCTCACACATCCTACTTTTGTGGACACAGTAGTCATGCTTCCTGGGAGGACAGAGCTGGGCAGCATCAGTCCTGCCCCTGACTGAGGTTAATGACATCCATAGACTTTGGTGTATGCCGCTTTGAATGAACCAGAGATACCCAGCCCTTTGCAGCATGAGAAAGCCCCCAAAGCTCTGGAATTTACCTCCACATCAATAATAACTGAATGTTTTTGGGTTACATTGTGTCATTTGAATTCATTTTGACTACACTTTGGCTTTGGAGAGATATTGTTTAGTAGACACTGGTACTTTCTGAGCTTGATAGCTGACAATTCTAAAGCGCATGTGTTATACAAGTTTTAACCAGTTAGGAGATTTTTATGTAGCCAGTGATAGATACTTTATGTTTTGTATAAATTTTGTTTAGGCTGCAATGTTTAGCTTTTAACTAACTCTTGCTGTCTTAAGTTCACAACTATGTTTAATGGCACATTTACAAGATATTTAGCATATAAAAAGCAGGACTTTGGTTTTTTGTTTTTAATGGCTTTATATTGAAGCTGAGACTTACCACAAACAAGTTAAGTGGCAGGCCTGGTATGCTGTATCTTGTTACATAAAGCTATTGCCAGAATCTTAGTAAACACATGTTTTTAAAAAATGACATTGCGGACTTCCGGTATGGGCCCGAGCATAGAGCAGGTCACAGGCTGCAGCTCCGTACCCAACCCCAGAAAACCGAGAGAAACAGGGACTCCCAGGAGCTTGAACTCGCGCAGCATCCCAGGTAAGGACAAAGCAGCACTCACCCCAAACAGGAAGCAACCGGGACCCACTGGGACCCAGGAATTCGCTCCTGGCCCAGAGCGGGCTCCATCCAGTCTGGGCCTGAGGACTTGCGGATCCCGGGAGGCAGCTCTGCACCAAATCTCGCAGAATCCAGAGGAAGCAGGGCTCGCAGGAACTCTGTGCCAAGCAGGGTCTTGGGCTAGGAGGTGGCAGTACTTGCCCCCAAACAGGGAGCAGCTAGGACCCACTGGGACCCAGGAGTTCACTCCAGGCCCGGAGCGTGGGTTCCTTCCATCTGTGCTGGAGCAGATCCCGAGAGTCGGCTCTGCACCCAATCTCACAGAACCTAGAGGTAGCTGGGCTCTCGGTGGCTCCAGCTAGCTCAAGCAGTTTCTTAGGCTAGGAGGTGGCAGTGCTCGCCCCCAATCAGGGAGCAACTGAGACCCACTGGGACCCACTGGGACTCACTGAGACCCAGGAATCCGCTCCTGACCAGGAGCCCTGGCCCCTTCCGGTTTCCACCTGAGCACTGAGCACATCTTGGGCCTCAGCTCTAACTCAAGCAGCAAAACCCATCCCAAACAGTTCTGACACAGCCTAGATAATAGGAAAGACAGGCCCCAGTCAGAGACAGCACTGATAGCACAAAGGTGATCCAGATGGCGAAAGGCAAGCGCAAGAACACAAGCACCAGCAACCCAAGGTACTTGCCATTATCAGAACCTAGTTCTCCCACACTAGAAAGTCCTGAACTCCCCATATCACCAGGAAAACAAGAACCAGATCTAAAATCACTTCTAATGATGATGCTAGAGGACTACAAGAAGGAAGTAAATAACACTATCAAAAAACTTGAGGAGAACACAGGAAAACAGGATGAAGTCCTTAAAGAAACACAAAAATCCTTTAAAGAATTACAAGAAAACACAAACAAAGAGATGAAGGAATTGAACAAAACCATCCAGGACATAAAAATGGAAGTGGAAACAATAAAGAAATCACAAAGGGAGACTATCCTGGAGATAGAAAACCTAAAAAAGAAATCAGGAGTCATAGACACAAGCATCACCAACAGAATACAAGAGATAGAAGAAAGAATCTCAGGTGCAGAAGATACCTTAGAAAATATTGACACAACTATCAAAGAAAATGCAAAATGCAAAAAGTTGTTATCTCAAAATATCCAGGAAATCCAGGACGAAATGAGAAGACCAAACCTAAGGATAATAGGTATAGATGAGAGTGAAGATTCCCAAATTAAAGGGCCAGTAAATATCTTCAATAAAATTATTGAGGAAAACTTCCCTAACCTAAGGAATGAGATGCCCATAATCACACAAGAAGCCTACAGAACGCCAAACAGACTAGATCAAAAAAGAAATACCTCCCGTCACATAATAATCAAGATACAAATTGCACAAAACAAAGAAAGAATTTTAAAAGCAGTAAGGGAAAAAGGCCAAATAACATATAAAGGCAAACCTATCAGAATTACACCTGAATTCTCAACAGATACTATAAAAGCCAGAAGATCCTGGACAAATATCATACAAACCCTAAGAGAACATAAATGCCAGCCCAAACTACTTTACCCAGCAAAACTCTCAATTACCATAGATGGAGAAACTAAGATATTCCATGACAAATCTGAATTTACACAGTATCTTCCCACAAATCCAGCTTTACAAAGGATAATAGCAGGAAAGCTCCAATACAAGGAGGGCAATCATACCCTAGAAAGAGCAAGAAAATAATCCTTTTCCATCAAACCCAAAAGAAGATAACCACACAAACAATGTCTCCACTATTAGCAAAAATGACAGGAAGCAACAACACCCTCTCCTTAATATCTCTCAACATCAATGGACTCATTTCCCCAATAAAAAGGCATAGGCTAACGGACTGGATACGCAAACAGGACCCAGCTTTTTGCTGCTTACAGGAAACCCACCTCAGTGACAAAGACAGACACTACCTTAGAGTAAAAGGTTTGAAAACAATTTTTCAAGCAAATGGTCCTAAGAAACAAGCGGGAGTAGCCATTCTAATATCGAATAAAATCGACTTTCAACTTAAAACTATCAAAAAGGATAAGGAAGGGCATTTCATACTTGTCAAAGGAAAAGTCAACCAACACGAACTCTCAATTCTGAATATCTATGCGCC
>NW_021604594.1:3309857-3329496 GCF_004785775.1 Grammomys surdaster
TTGGGCACAAGACAGGCCTCAACAGATATAAGAAAATTGAAATAATTACCTGCATCCTATCAGATCACCATGGTCTAAGGCTGGTCTTCAAAAATGACAAAGAGAATGGAAAGACCACATTCACATGGAAACTAAACAACACCCTACTCCTTGATAATCAGGTAAGGGGAGAAATAAAGAAAGAAATTAAAAACATTTTAGAATTTAATGAAAATGATGACACATCATACCAAAATCTATGGGATACAATGAATGCAGTGCTAAGAGGAAAATTCATAGCTCTAAGTGCCTACAAAAAGAAACTGGAGGGAGCATACACTAACAGCCTGACAGAGCACCTGAAAGACCTAGAACAAAAAGAAGCTAATACACCCAAGAGGAGTAGACGGCAGGAAATAATCCAACTCAGGGCTGAAATCAACCAAATAGAAACAAAAAGAACTATCCAAAGAATCAATAAAACCAGGAGCTGGTTCTTTGAGAAAATCAACAAGATAGATAAACCCTTAGCTAGACTAATCAGAGGGCAGAGAGACAGTATCCAAATTAATAAAATCAGAACTGAAAAGGGTGACATAACAACAGAAACTGAGGAAATTAAAAAAATCATCAGATCCTACTACAAAAGCCTATATTCAACAAAATTGGAAAATTTGGATGAAATGGACAATTTCCTAGACAAATACCAGTTACCGATGTTAAATCAGGACCAGATAAACCATCTAAACAGTCCCAAAACCCCAAAAGAAATAGAAGCAGTCATTAAAAGTCTCCCTACAAAGAAAAGCCCAGGAGCAGACGGTTTTAGTGCAGAATTCTATCAGACCTTCAAGGAAGACCTAATTCCAATTCTTTTCAAACTATTCCACAAAATAGAAACAGAAGGTACACTACCCAACTCACTCTTTGAAGCCACAATTACACTCATACCTAAGCCACACAAAGACCCAACAAAGAAAGAGAACTTCAGGCCAATCTCCCTTATGAACATTGATGCAAAATTACTCAATAAAATTCTAGTGAACAGAATCCAAGAACACATCAAAACAATTATCCATCACGATCAAGTTGGCTTCATCCCAGGAATGCAGGGTTGGTTCAATATTCGGAAATCCATCAATGTAATCCATTATATAAACAAACTCAAAGAAAAAAAAACACATGATCACCTCACTAGATGCTGAGAAAGCATTTGACAAAATTCAACACCCCTTCATGATAAAAGTCTTGGAAAGGTCAGGAATTCAAGGTACCTACCTAAACATAGTAAAAGCAATATACAGCAAACCAGTAGCCAGCATCAAACTAAATGGAGAGAAACTTGAAGCAATCCCACTAAGATCAGGGACTAGGCAAGGCTGCCCACTCTCCCCCTACTTATTTAATATAGTATTGGAAGTCCTAGCCAGAGCAATTAGGCAACACAAGGAGGTCAAAGGGATACAAATTGGAAAGGAAGAAGTCAAAATCTCACTATTTGCAGATGATATGATAATCTACTTAAGTGACCCTAAAACTTCCACCAGAGAACTCCTAAACCTGATAAACAACTTTAGCAAAGTGGCTGGATATAAAATTAACTCAAGCAAATCAGTAGCCTTCCTCTACTCAAAAGATAAACTGGCTGAGAAAGAAATTATGGAAATGACACCCTTCAAAATAGTCACAGATAATATAAAATACCTTGGTGTGAACCTAACCAAGCAAGTAAAAGACCTGTATGACAAGAACTTCATTCCCCTGAAGAAAGAAATCGAAGCAGATCTCAGAAGATGGAAAGATCTCCCATGCTCATGCATTGGAAGGATTAATTATAGTAAAAATGGCTATTTTGCCAAAACCCATCTACAGATTTAATGCAATCCCCATCAAAATTCCCATTCAATTCTTCTCAGAGATAGAAAGAGCAATCTTAAAATTTATTTGGAATAACAAAAAACCCAGGTTTGCGAAAACTACTGTCAGCAATGAAAGAACTTCTGGAGGTATCACCATCCCCGACTTCAAGCTGTACTACAAAGCAATAGTGATAAAAACTGCATGGTATTGGAACAGAGACAGGCAGGAGGATCAGTGGAATAGAATAGAAGACCCAGAAATGAACCCCCATACCTATGGTCACTTGATCTTTGATAAAGGGGCTAAAACCATCGAATGGAAAAAAGATAGCATTTTCAACAAATGGTCCTGGTCCAACTGGTGGTCAGCATGTAGAAAAAATCAAATTGATCCATACTTATCTCCTTGTACAAAGCTCAATTCTAAGTGGATCAAGGACCTCCACCTAAAACCAGCCACACTGAAACTAATAGAAGAGAAACTGGGAAAAAGCCTGGAACACATAGGCACAGGGAAAAAGTTCCTGAACAGAACACCAATGGCCTGTGCTCTAAGACCAAAAATTGACAAATGGGACCTCATAAAGCTGCAAAGCTTCTGTAAAGCAAAGGACACAGTCAACAGGACAGAGCGGCAACCAACAGATTGGGAAAAGATCTTCACCAACCCTACATCTGATAAAGGGCTAATATCCAAGGTATACAAAGAACTGAAGAAATTAGACTCTAGACAATCAAAGAACCCTATTAAAAAATGGAGCACAGAGCTAAACAAAGAATTCTCAACTGAGGAAGCTCGAATGGTTGAGAAGCACCTAAAGAAGTGTTCAGCATCACTAGTCATCAGGGAAATGCAAATGAAAACAACACTGAGATTCCACCTCACACCAGTCAGAATGGCTAAGATCAAAAACACAGGTGACAGCACATGTTGGCGAGGATGTGGAGAAAGAGGAACACTCCTCCACTGTTGGTGGGATTGTAAACTGGTACAACCACTATGGAAGGCAGTCTGGCGGTATCTCAGAAAATTGAACATAGTATTACCTGGGGACCCAGCTATACCACTCCTGGGCATATACCCAAAAGAAGTTTCAACATACAACAGGGACACATGTTCCACCATGTTCATAGCAGCCTTATTTATAATAGCCAGAAGTTGGAAAGAACCCAGATGCCCTTCGACAGAAGAATGGATGCAGAAAATGTGGTACATTTATACAATGGAGTACTACTCAGCTATTAAAAACAATCAGTTCACAAAATTTCTGGGCAAATGGATGGAGCTGGAAAATATCATCTTGAGTGAGATGACCCAATCTCAAAAGAACATACATGGTATGCACTCACTGATAAGTGGATATTAGCCCAAAAGCTCACAATTTCTAAGAATCTACATATAGACCACATAAAACTCACATAGAAGAAGGAAGACCAAAGTATGAATGCGTTGGTCCTTTCTAGAAGGAGTATCAAAAGTTTCAACCAGAACTCCCAAAGTCTAAACCGCCAGCCAGAGAGCACAAAGGGAGGGACTCACACACCTGTATAGGGAATTGAGGGTGACCTTGTTAGACTTCAGTGAAAGTGGAGGGCCAAGGTCCCCGAAAGTTTGGATCCCCTACTGTGTGGGAATTCGAGAGCAGGGAGATGGGACTGGGAGGATGTTTGGAGCACACCATCACAAAAATTAGGAGGAGGGGGTATGGGATAAGGGATTTTGGGGGAGAATGAAAAAGGAGATAACATTGAAAGGTAAATATGTGTAATATCCAATAAAAACCCACACAGATAAAGGATTTTTAAAAAAAGGGAGTTTACTTATTTTAAATTAATTTCAAAAGTTTCTAGGAGTTGCAAATTGGCTAAGATCCTATTTTAAGCTCTCCACAAAAGAATTTAAATCTCTGTTCAATATTCTCAAGAGAGAGGTAAACCCTAACTTCCTCAACAGTTAATTGACAAAAGAGAGGTAATCTCACAAAAAGTAGAAAAAGCTATTTCTAATCGATATATCACATAGTCTGATTAATTGTCAGTGGTGCTATAAAAGTCCTTTGACAAAAGATTATTAATATAGATTTATATATCCTTAAATAAGGTCTTAATGACTCTCTGAGTGTGGAAGGAGCAACTGTTGGCGCTTCTGCCCTGATTTTACAAGAACTCTGAAAAATTGGCTTTAAAAACAAAAGAGGGGGAACGGTACGCCCTCAGAAGGAGTCCCCCTGAAATACTCTCCATCATGCCTTGTTCACTTTTCTCTCTCTAAAGCTGAAAGCTCATGGGAAATCTCTTGCTGACCATGTTGGTGACCTTGGGCACCACCAAGACCAACAAAATTTTGCCACAGATATGGGGAAGGACCCTCATACCCATAAAGGGAATGCCCCAGACCCAGTTCTCTTATGGAGCCGAGGACTGATATGCCTGTCCAATACCACAGAAGGCACAGCTAACCGGCTACCACAAATATTAATGGAAAAAAATAGATACCCTCACAAAGCCAGGCCCAACCATAAATACGATGAATAACAATTTACATCCAGGGAATAGAAATCTCCCTGAGAATCCCCTTCTTTTTTCTTTCCAGGTAAAAATGAATCACCCGTGATGCCTGCTGTCAGAAGTTCTAATCCAGATGGGCCAGAAGCCAGGATCCTTGCCGTCACCCTCACCCCTTACCTTTTCCCACCTGCACAAGGTCCCCTGAAGCTTGGCAACTGCAAGACCCTGCTTGGCAACTGCAGATAGACTCAAAGCAGTGTACCATATCATCTGTAGAATAGCAGGGAGACCATAACTCAAGCAGTGTACCATATCTTCTGAAGAATAGGAGGTTGCAGTCCTCCTCGCCCCCACAATTAACTAGGACCTGCCGGTCAGGTCAAGTGGCACCCAGACGTGGGGCTCGAGGCACGGACCCCTCTGGATGAACCCTCATTGAGAGGATGTGCGCACGACATCAAGATTGAGCGAGACAGAGATCGTCGCCCGCAACCTGTCGTCCACGGAACCAGGTTGATGCTGCCATCAAGAAGATGGTTGAAGTTCATTACCATCAGCTGAAAATTGAAGAGGATCCAGAAGTGACTCCGCAGGAGACTGACACAGCTGCCAGCTCCCCTGCCTCCCCCTACGGTCGACCCCTAGACTTCCAGCCCCTCCAGAAGGGTTCCTGGTATGCCTGGCTTTGCCCTCGTTTCTCTCGCTAGAGAGCTTGGCCTCTTGATCACCACAACAAAAATTGGCTTTTTCCTAAACCAAGGCCACCCTTGATATGGCCGCTAACATTGGGGAGCCTTCCTTTATGACAATATTACACCCCAAACTGACAAATGGTTGGTAACTTGAACATTTACAAGGGACTAGGAAGGCTGTGAGTTAGCCCAATGACGGGATTATTGTAGGTCCACTTCCCAGGGGCCCACCCAATGCAGCCGAAAAGGAGTGCGTGGTGCTGGGAGTGGGTGCAGCCTACATGGTCTAAGACAGGGCTCTCACCCTCCTTTCACCCACATCGGAGTCCCTTGACATTGCCCATTGACAACAGCCTAAAGCCTTCGACCATCGATGTGACTCGTCTCACATCAGTGTTTTGGGGTTGTGAACTTGTCTAAGACCCCCCATAATTAGACATCCAAATTCAAAATTCACATAGTTGGGATTGATCATAAGACGCCTTCTCTAACTAAACAGAGAAGGGGGAGATGCCAGAAGCCAGGACCCTCACCCTTACCCTCACCCCCTACCTTTCCCTACCTGCACAATGTCCTCTGAAGCTTGGCAACTGCAAGAGCCTGCTTAGCAACTGCAGATAGACTCAAAGCAGAGTACCATATCTTCTTAAGAATAGCAGGGAGACCACAAGTCAACCAGTGTACCATATCCTCTAAAGAACAGCAAGTAGATCATAATTCAAGGCAGTGTACCATATAGACCATGACATGTTTCAAGGCACAGGCCAAGAAGATTCTGTACTTTTCCACCACTTGGCCCCTCTTATCCCCTCCCCTTGTAAAACATGCTATAAAAAAGCATTTCATGTTCAAAAAAAAATTAAATAAAAAAAAAGAAAAAAAAAGAAAAAAATGACATTGCAGTTAAATCAAATGCCTTTGTCAATATGTAAAAGTGCATTTATTATATAATTGTTTGTGGCATAGTGATTAATAACATACAAGCTGACAATCATACTTTTCTAGATATTAAGGCCAAATATTTTGAATTATCTGTCTTCAGGAGATCATGACATCTGTGTAAGTTATGCTGGTTACAAGATATATTTGGAGAATGGACAAGTGACGGTGGGCAGGCAATCAGGGTTGTGTGGGTTATGCTCACCACCAATAACAATGAATGTCACTTCTGGAATTGTGAAGAATGCCACTTTCACATGTTAAAATAGCCTTCAAAGAACTGCATCTGTTAGAGCTTAGGAATAAAAAATTAAAGGATATCTTGTAAAGAAAAGAAACTGTATGATTCAATTCAATAAATATATTCCTAGTATCGTCTATAAGCCCTTAAGAGACAACATTACCTTTTAGAAAATGGTGGGCTATTATAAATTTCAATAAATCAGGATAAAGAATAGAGGTAAAATTGTGTTTGATAGAACAAAATTCAAAGAGTATTATAAAAATAATTAGATAGAGTTCTTATTTGTTATCTATCATTGATATAGGGAAAGTTTTTCTAGTGATTCAAAAAATTCAAAATTCACATAAAAATCAGTAAATCTAGGTACTTGAAAACATTTTCAGATGCCTTCTTGGGAGAAAATCAGAATCAAAATCTTATTGTTCTTGGGGGAAAAAACTGCTTGGCATATTGCATATAAATAGTTCATATTCCCAAACTTTCATACTTCTTAAAAAATAATGACCAACTTCCTAATATAAAAAAAAAACCTTACTCAGAAAAAGAAACATGCAAATCACTTTAGACTATAGCAAAAATGCTTACTGAGTAAGGTAATATAAAATAGTGTAAATAAAAATACACAAAAGTAACAACTTCATGGAGACAAACTAACAAAAACCAACAGTTACATAATACATAAATGTTCGTGTAGTTCTGTACAAGTCAAGAAAGCCAAAAGGGCAATTTTCCAGTGCCATCAATTATGAATAGCCTTCATCCAACAATTACACTTTGGAGGATTTATTCTGTGAATAGCCTTCCATAGTTCCAAGTGATCTATGAGCAATTACTGTTGTTGCACTGATTCAGATAGAAAATGTTTGGAAACAACCAAAAGGACCATCAGTGAGGTACTGTTGAAATAACAATAGAGTGGTAGGTATAACTAAATGCATGCAGCATCCTGACATCAGCACTACAAATGATAGTAGTAGCAATCATATATTCTTAAAACAGGTTGCTATTGTGCTTTTAATTTAGAAAAGATAGGGTCTCTATGTAATAGTATAATACATTTTCTAATTTTTATTAATGGAAATAGGAAAGATACAGAATAGTATCTGTAATATGTTATCTGTGTTGCGTAAATATGATGTTCTAATAATATTTGTAGAAAGCAACTTCAGAAGGACTTATATACAACCAACAACAATGTTAAACATGTAATGAATGACAGAACTTAAATAAATGAAGAAGGGTTTAAATGGTAGACTTCACTGTGTAGAACTTTGAAATATCTTACTTCTGATACATATAAATACATTACCTGTTAACGAAGCAAAACATACTAAATATATGCATGAGTACCTCCTCTTTGAGGACAAATAAACATTCATTGATCACTTGTGTTTATCAATAATTTTTCTGGGTATGTTATAGTATACAATTATTTATAATTTCCATTTTACTTATTATTTAAATGTTAATGAAAACATTATAGGCTAAGTAGCAACACCAGCTTACAGTATAACTCACTAAGTATTAGAGTAGTGTTCATTTATCTAGTCTTATCCAACTAAAATTTTAATAAGTGAATCCTGTGTAAATCAAGTATATATGTCAGATATTCTCCTAAGCATTTAACATACACTACTTTAATCCTTAAACAATCCTGTGAGGGAGCTACAAATACTCTTCTCCATTTTATATAGAGAAATAATAACAACATGGGAAGGTCAAGTGCCCCAGGTCCAGAAAATATTATAACATCCAACTTAGGCCCCAAACATTAGAAATCCTCTACACTCCATATTCTTAAACATGCTGTTATGATCATAGTACTTCCACAAGTAAGTCTCATTATTTCCTGCTGTATATACTATAGGGGCTGCAATGTGAACACTGAAAAACTGCCTTTAACATGCAATATTAAAAAAATAAATAAAAGTAAAACCAAAACCTGAACTCAGATGAGCCACTGAGACTAAAAATTATTACAATGTACACAATAAGCTTGGGAAATTTTTCAAAAGCAACTTCTATTTAAAAGAACAGTGATTTCCTTGAGATGCAATGTACCAGGAGCTTAGGAAGAACTGTACTAGGACATAAAGGCCTGGATTCCTTTCCTTTCCTTTTTCCTTTTCCTTTTCCTTTTCCTTTCCTTTTTCCTTTTTCCTTTTTCCTTTTCCTTTTCCTTCCCTTCCCTTCCTTCCCTTCCCTTTCCTTCCCTTTCCTTCCCTTCCCTTCTTTCATTCTTCCCTTCCCTTCCCTTCTTCCCTTCCTTTCTTCCCTTCCCTTCTTCCCTCCCCTTCTTCCCTTCCCTTCCCTTCCTTTCCTTCTTCCCTTTCCTTTACTTTCCTTTTATTTCCTTTCTCTTTTTTCCTTCCTTCCTTCCTTCCTTCCTTCCTTCTTTCCTTCCTTCCTTTTTTATTTCTTTGATGTTTTGATGTCATTCACTACCCTCATTTCTTCCCAATTTACCCTCTCTCCCTACCAACCAACACTGTGTCCTTTTAGTTTTTATATCATTCCATCAAGACCAATATGAGCTGTTCAAATATTCATGGACAGGCTGTTTTCTACTAGAGAATGATAACTTACCAGGAGTTAAACTCTTAGACCAAACAATTTTTTCCTCTCCTAGCCAATAGTTCATGGCTTGGGGTAGAATTTTATGCCTGGTTCTCTTCTCCATGCAGGGATTTGGTCTGGCTTGGATGTGCAGGTTTTGTCCATGCTCTCACAGCTGTGTAAATATGTGTGAGTGTGACTAGCCTGCTTTGTCCAGAAGACACTCTTTGTTTGTAATCATCCACTGCCTCTGATTCAGACACTATTTCTCCCTGCACTTCTACAATGATCCATGAGCATTAGTGTATGGGAGGTTGCAGGGTGTATGATAATTTTGCAGTTTCTTGGCCAGTTGGCAGTCTCTGTCTTAATTCCCATCTACTGCAAATAGAAGCTTCTCAGATGGGAGTTGAGACGTATATTGATCTGTAGGTATAATGATGAGTCATTGGTGTTTTTAATACTATGTCCATTTATCAGGATAAATAGAAATAGATTATCCCCTAGAGCCTATCACCTATGTAGCATATCAGCTCAGTAATGGAGCCAGATATGAGTTTACCTTGTGCACTGGTACTTAAACCAAATCATTGAGTAATTGGTTGATCACAGGATGTTCATGTGCAAGTAGGCATCTCTTTCATAAATATAAACTTTGAATCTCAAGATAAATGTCTTTTATAAAGGTAATACCCATAAAACTCAGGAAATTATTTTGGGAGCCATGTAAGAAGGTGCTCAATGAATGAGAGATAAAACATACAGTTAGGGTTTAAAGGGGAATAATAGGAGGATTTCAAGTACCACTGGAGAGCAGAGAAACCAACAACTCTAGAACTTCTCTCTCTCTCTGTGTGTGTGTGTGTGTGTGTGTGTGTCACAAATACATAAAAAGTCTTAAAAGAGAAGAAGGATTTATTCTATAAGGCAACAATGTTTCTACTAGAAATCAGAAACTAACAATAACCAAGTTGTAGGTTGTTTCTTTTGGTGCTGGCCTGTTAGATCCTAGACTTGACAGTAAGCCCCTATTGGTAAAGACATCACAAACCTGAGTCATAGAACATGAACATGATGAAATCAAGCTGGCAAAAACATGAAGGCTTCATTGCTGCTCACTAGCTTTCATGGTGCTGAAAGGTGCAGTGGGTATACCTGAGGAAAAAATTACCCATAAGTCTGACACAGTTGTGAAGCTGTATAGCTGCAATAATGCTGGCCTGAGCCTGAGGGTTTTTTTTTAGAATGATTTATTTCTTTTATGCATAGGAAGGAGTACACTGTATCTGTCTTCAGACGCCCAAGAAGAGCACCTGATCCCATTACAAATGGTTGTGAGCCTATGTGGTTGCTGGGAATAGAACTCAGAACCTCTGGAAGAACAATCAGTACTCTTACCCACTGAGCCATCTCTCCAGCCTGAGCCTGCATTCTTAGAGTAACTTTGTCACTACAGCATTTCAGTGTCCTTTGTCCCTGTTTCCATAAAGAAATGACCTCCTGAGTCTAAGACTATCACCTTCCACATTTCACATTACTGAAAGAGAGGCTCTTAGCTCCAAATGCTGACACCAACAGAACCTTTACCAACATATTTTTCTTGAATGCCTTCAAAAGGTCCTACAAAGTCTGTGACACCTTTTTTAACAAGTAGGTCCCTGAAGCCTTGAGGTCGCAGAACCACCTGGCTCCTTAAAGTGCTCAAGAGTGCATTTTCCCTCTATGCTCCTGAAAGTGGTTTCTGAGATGCTGGGACCCTGTGAAAGGTCAAAGCTGAGCCAGCCCCAGCAATGAACTGACTTGTAGGTCGTAAGTCTGTATCCAGGTGGAAGAGAAAGTTGTGAATTAGTTCCCCTGAGCTCTGCAATCTGTACTTGTGCCGTATTGCAGAACGGGGTGGATCACTGAAAAGCTCAGGCTGAGAGCACTAAACCTCGTCTATACTTCAGTCTGGTACTTATAGTAGAAAAACACACATTCATTTTAAGTTGCAGATAGCAAAAGAAACTTACCAACATTTTAAATGTTTGCAATTATTTATCTTTAAATCTATATTTACCAGGCATGAAACCCAGGCTTTAATTTCATTTTAGAGTCTTTAATTAAATTCCCGGATCTAAAGACTTAAATGTTTGTTTTAGCCAGCTGCCAAGTTACAACTGACACATAGAGAGAGAAGAATTTAAAATGGAATTGCACGGGCAGAGGCAAGGCTTAAAGCCTGCTGCTGTGCAGGGTGCAGGATGTTCAATACTGCCGGCTCAGCAGACTGCGGCTTAACTGCCAAAGCCGGACAGAAAGACTGATTTTCTTTAAAGGCAGCTAGATGTTTTAGGGGATTGCACTGGATTGAATTTGTAAAATATCTACAGCATCTTTACAGTTGAATTATAAAGCTTTAGTTGAGAAATAAATTTATTTATTTATTTATTTATTTATTTATTTATTTATTCTAGAAGAGCCCCCTAAGTATGCAAGAAAAGCACTTCAGGATCTGTCCAAACACACTCTTCGAAGACATTTTGGAAGCCTATGGCTATCTACCCAACATTTCAAATTATGAAACTGTCACTTATCCCAAAAGTGATGGCTAGATATAGTAAATGAGTGACCATATTTTGTACATTTTAAAGACTCGAATGGCAGGCACTTAAAGTGAAAAAAGTTGTCATGACAGCATTTCAATCGTAACCTTATCAGTTAAACTTGGGCATCATGGGCCAACAGTTAAAGTTAGCAAAAGTCAGGAAAATAATTTTGGGCCTTAGACAAGACAGGATCTTAGGAGTTACCCTTTATAAACATAAAGAGATAAGGTAGAGTGAGTATAAGAAAACCTGTTCAATGTCCTCTGATTAAGTCCTATTTAAATACTTGTGTGACCTTAGAGAGTTATTTGGGTCCTATCTGGAATATTTCTTAAGTTTACATTGACAAGCAATGCTATCTAAACTAATGTGAAAAGAACATGCTCTCAGTATGGGACTCAGATGACAAACAGCAATGGCTGAATCAAGAACCCAGAACTTTTCTTCTCTATTCATTCTGCTCCTTATCACACTCGTGGCTGTGAGAGGCATCCTTTTCCCACGGGATTGTAACTAACTTTCTGGGTTTAAACAAAAGAATTCAATTCAAATCCACAGAAATAAACAAATTTGCATTAAAATAAGTGAGTTGTTCTGTGCTGTATAACATGGACATTGAAGGATGAACAGAATCTTAGTATTTAGATTTCTTTAGAACAGTAACTTTGGTAAAGATTTGACAGGGTTACCACTTCCTCTGACAATCAGACTGGTTTTTAGATATGTTTTTAAGTTTTTCCAATTCAGCGGCTTACTGTCTGTATCCTATATTAATATGATATAGAAATACTAGATGTCTACTTCCACATTAGGTGGATAATCACAATCTCTAAGTGGTCTAGGAGGTCATGAGAATTCCCTCAAGCCAGAAGTTGCTTTTCACCCAGGAAGCTGACATATTTATTGCTGCCTGTAAGACTTTGATTGGGTTTTGAATTCAGTGGGGAAGATAAATGCTATATATTGATTCCTTAAAAGCTATGTGATGAGGAATAAATCTCAATCTAGCCCTACTGTAAAGCATCTTCCCCACACATCAATGATGAGAGATGTTATTGGCTAGTCTGTGAAAGGTATAAGGAAGAGGGTCTCCAGAGAGAAGAAATCCCTTTGCACACAAGATAGAAATCAACACTTTATGTTCAACTGCCTCTTCTGTTATATCCTAATATCTCAGAGGGCCAGGGCAATGATCAGTACAATCCTTGGGGTAAAATCTAGCCTTATGAATGAGAATCACACAAGACTTCAGCTACAGATGGGAAAAATTTAGGCATAGACGTATCAGATAATTTCAGAGATTATTTCTCAATACATGAAGTTCTCTCTCTTCTTGGATGAGCATAAACAGGGCCACCAACTGACAGGAATAATGGCATCATATAATCCTAATTAAAAAAAAAAACCCTTTGTCATTCTAGGATATCTTAAATCTTACTTGGGTAGGCAATTAAAACCTGGTATGGGCACTTCTACTATTTAATTCATTCATTCAACATCACTACTTCAGGGAAAGCAGGAATTTGTTTGCAAATTCTTAAATATCAAGAAGTGAAATATACAAAAGAGAATGAATTTTCGTGAGAAAGCTAAGGGCGGCAGTACCTAAACAGTGTTTTCTTTTTTAGATAGAAAAATGAATACTAGATCTCATCAGTGAGTAGCTATAAAAATCAGGATTCCCTTTTATATGTTCTCAGTCTCAGTAAAAGTATTTATTAATAGAAAAATCCTGAGTACCAGTTTATTAGAGTTTTAAATAGGGTAACATGTATGCAGGTTGGTTTCTATGTCAACGTGACACAGGTTAGAGTCCCTTGTGAAGTGTGAACATCAACTGAGAACATGCACCCACCTAATTGTCCTGTGGGTAAAAATGTGACATATATTCTTGATTGATGATCGATATGAGAGGGCCCAGCTCACTGCGGTCAGTGTCATCTCTAGGCTGGTGATCCTGAGTTCTATTCAAATGCAAGCAGTGCAAGCTACAGGGGAATAAGTCAGTGAGGAGCACTATCTGTGACCTCTGCATCAGGCTCCTGCCTTTAAGTTTCTCTCAGGCTTCAGTTCTTGTTCTTACTTCCTTCAGTGATGGATTATTGCTACCTTTTAAGTATAAATGTGAAATAAACTGTTTTCTCCCAAATTTTCTTTCGGTCATAGTGTTTATCACAGCAATAGAAACCCTGGCTAAGACCAAGTGTCTTCAGGTGAGTCTTATTTCCTAAAGTGTTGTCTTCCAGACAATAGTATGTAACGTTCTCAATAATGGAGCATATCATATTGTCATATCTCTACCCAGAAGCAGAGATAAAACTAAGATTCCATTTTTCTGACCAAGAGAAAGTAGCTTTCCCTTATTGGGTCTCAAAAAAGCTGAGACACATTGACCTTTTTTGTATGCTAAGACATGGAGAGAGGAAAATTCAGACCAAATGGGAGGATGGAAGATTTGAAGCTATGAGGATGGGGTCTGGAGAGAGATCGTGGAAATACCTGAAGCCCAAAGAGCCAGATCAATAATAGTATGCAAGCATCATGAACTAGAGCTGAGAGTTAGCCTGATTAATATAGAAGGTCACAGTAGATCAGTTAATTGCTATTGAAGTGCAGTTTTAAGTAAACATTGGTTTTTCTGTGTGATTATTGGGGAAGAGTATGAAGTTTAATTTACTATTCATATTTATATTGAGAATAATTCATTTGCAGAATACAATATTGATGAATTATTAGTAACAATAAGAAAAATTATGATGACCATAACTTTTGATAACTTGGTACCAAACACATGAATCTCTGGGATGAAGAAAAGTAAGATAAAAGTAAGACAGAGAATAAAGGCATAGAAGAACATAGGTTTGTGCAGAGGGTACACCTTGCAAGACAACACTAGGAAATCAGAATTGTTAAAAATGTGATTCTGTAAAACCAGCTTTCGTGGATTTCTCCCAAATTCTGAGTCTTGTCTATCCATCAATAGAACCCATCTTTCTCCTTATTACAAACCTTCCTCCCAGAAATCTATCCTAAACATTGTTTCTCTCTCAACAGAACTCATTCCTGTGTAAAAGGTTACAGGTGCTTTCTTAAAAAAAAAAAATGGACTTTGCAAGGCAGTTTCAATTTAGCTATGCCAAAAGCTTTCGTGTGGTGGTTGTGTTGTGTAAACCTGGTGTACTTAAATTTGTAAGAAAAATAAGCTGCTTGGTCAGATTCTAGAAGTTTTGACTCAGGACTGGTTATGTAGAGCTGATAAGAGTTTCTTTTTTAACTCACCCAGATCATCTCCCTGCAAACTATAATGCTTGCGCTGACTCTCCCACGTGCCACTTAAATGTGAGGGAGTTAGTCCTCAGATAAAGTAAGACTTTTTTTTCTTTAGATAGAAATTTGGAGCAGGAAACTTAGGCCTTGCACTGAAAGGGGTTCTCAGCCTTAAATGGGGGAATAGAAATTAGAGTGGACTCTTATCAGTCCTTGAAATAGTTATTGAGATATTTACTAAGATCCGGGGACGGAGGGAATATTCAGAGCTCTGCAATGTTATACTCATAGGAACAAATGTGCAGAGAGCTCATGAAAGGTGAGAGAAAATCCCTGTCAATTATGCTTTTAAAATTTGGAGAAAGTAAGAAATTTTTCTGTTGGACACATGTTGGTGAGCAGGTTGAACGGACTCCACAGTCTCTGAGCTTCCCTGTGGTCACCCAGCCAGGCTCATAGGAGTTCCAGGTTCACCCCTCCAGCAGGATCTAACTGGAACTTAAAGCTCTCTGGTCATGCTAGGATCTGATAGAGCTCAGAGTTGCGTCTGAATGGAGGATTGGGGTCTATGGCTGGCTGCACCCTGAGCTAGTTCATCTGTCCCAGAGCTTAGATTTGTTGTTGTTGTTGTTGTTTGCTTGATTGCTTGATTGATTTTCATTAGCGTACTTTAACTTTTTCTCTCTTAGTGGTAATAACTAGGTATTGCTTGATCAATGGCTCCCTTTCTAAGGAAAAAATTAAAACAGGCACATCTAGTGAAGAAACAATTGCAAAGAGGACACAAAACACTTAAGCTAACAGTGTTTAAATTGGTGAGGAATTAATCATTCAGTATATGGATGGCATTCTCTTCTTCTGTAAGTCTATCTAATGAATCCTTACATAAATGCTAAACTTTTAACGTAAATAAAAGAGCAAAATTTAAAATTTGGCCCATGTCTCTTATCTGTTTACCACTCCTAAAGATTTGGCTTTGGTTTTTTTATTTACTTTCTAAAACTCTGTTAAATTCTACTAAAAGAAAAAAAAGTAACACTTGAAGCAGAGTAATTAGTTTATTAACTAATACTGCTGCTTATTAGCAAAAAGGTTTTTAAAAAATTTTTGAAAAACAACAAAATTATCATGCCACTGAATAAAATATAATGTTCCATTACATTTGTAATGTTTCATAATGATAATTATTGACAAGTTGCAAGTTGCACTAACATGCTACATGGGATCTACTGATCATTATCCAAAAGATCCCATTAAAATAATTAAACATACTCAGTAGGTACTGATTAAAATTATATCTAAAAATCCTATAGAGATTGATCTTAATGCTTTTCCAGATGATTCTTCTAAAGGGCAAAAAGAATATATTTTATATATCAATCCCACATGGTTAATAATAATAATAATAATAACAATAAGTTTATACCCATCCCTGGTTGTTAAACTCAAAAGTTTAAGTTTGCTGCAACTAACCAGCTCTTGTTAGATATTTATTAGCCATTACACTTTTTAACAGACCTAGTGTAAAAGTTATAAAATAAAGGATAAAAAATATCTAAACTGTCTCTGTTGTAAACTCTTTATCTCAGGATCTATAAGTTTATTGGATATGGTTAGAAATAAAATCTGTAACAAAAATGTATCTTAAAACCTGTAATGAAAGGCTGATAGTTAAATCTATATGTAGGTAGTTTAATTTGCTACAGCATATTATATATGTAATTCAGCTCTTGTTTTAAAAATCATATAGGAGTACTAAAGCATATTGTATATAAAGCTTAAATTTGACTCTAATTTAGAAAAAGCAACCATGTGACTTGCCTCCATCTTGGCTGACATCCCAGTCAGGATGAAAGCAGCAGTAGAGCTGACAGCAATCTTTACTAAGGTAAAAGGGTACATGGCATATAAACTGACAACCATCTTCATTGAGAATATAAATCAACTAAGGCAGCATCTATAAAATTTCTTAATCTTACTGAACCCTCTGATAATTATTGCATCTTTTTAACACCAAGGAGGCAATAGCAGAAATTTTGGATTGGGATGGATTTTTTATATAATATTGAATTCCTACTTTTATAAATGCGCACTCAGATTAACAAAATCTAACTTAAAGGTATATGTCTGACCACTTATATCTTTGCCAACAACAGGCTTCTAGAAATTTTTAAATAAAAAATAATATATGCTTCATAAATAAGGCATGTTTAATAAATAAGGTGTATAAATTCCTAAGGTCTATTCAGGCTAGCAGAAACTAACTTAAAAACATATGATTAGGCTTTTTGTCATTGGAATTTTATTTATGGTTTAAAGTTTTATTTTAATGCTAAGAGAGCATCAATTCAAATTTTTAATTTTAAACTTAACAGGAATAAAACTGCAAAATTCTTATCTTATAAAGCTACTAGGTTGTTATAAGCCAATAAGATAAAGGACCTACTCAAGCTAATGGCCAGCCATACTTTAATGTGCTCAAACTATGCTTGCAGTCATACTATATACAAATGTAATTCATTTACAGTGACACACTTTAACATTCTGTATGTATTTTCTTCTGTATTCATGTTAAGGCTAAAACAAAGAACTGAAAACAAAGTTTGTTTAAAATAAGGGATACTTAATACATTGGTCTCAGTATCCTCAGAGATTTGCTGAATATGGCATTTAAAATAGTTAATGATTGATACAGAGGCCATTTGGATTATACTTTCTGCTTGAATTTATCTTTCTGAGTTATCTGATAGTGTGGATGGCTAATGGTAGCTTTATCAATTTAAAAGCAACAGTAACAAAATGAGAAAAGATACCTTATCTTTTATTGCTAAAAATATATTTTTTAATTTATATTTTTATACAGTATAAAAGTTTAAAGATCATGATGTATACAACCTTCATATGGACTATAAAATAAAAGAAGTTAATTGGAATAAAAACGTTTTCAAAAATATTTCCCCTAGATAATACGATTCCCTCAGAAGCCAAAGGGGTTAAACCAGAAATCCAATCAATAGGATTTAGCTTATTTTTAGTACAGCCTGAAAACCAGTTACATCAGACTGTCTTCAAAATGTAATAACATAAATAAATAAATAAATAAATAAATAAATAAAGCCTTCCACCAAGTATGTCACCATTAAATGGTTATGCTTTAGAATTAACATTTTCATTTCATTTACAGTATCAGGTAGATATAAACTTTCATGCTTGCTTGAGAGAATCCAATCGTCTTTTCCTCCAGAGTTTCCTATGATTGTTTCCCAAGTACTTTTAAATATCTTGTTACCTAGTAGGAAAGTACTCTTGGGCTCAAAATATTCTAAATTTTAAAAATCTCAAATCATAAATTAACAAAGCCCTGGCATTAAATATGTAAAGTTAGCAGCCATTATTAATTAAATGGATATCTTTATTTTTTTGTTTTATATTTGCCGCAGGCCTCATAAATAATAAAACTTAGGCAAGGGAGGTAGGTAAAGAAGGCTCATTTGCCAAAAACAAGGCTTGACATGAAGAAGGGTTATGAGAGAAGGGGTATCTGGGAGCTGTGAAAAGAACGACTAGGAGTCAAATCATGGATCCAAGCTAATGACTTGTGTTCTGCTTTCTCTCTGGAGATTTCTCTATCCATATTCTTCTTGCTATTCTAAGAGATCTTTCTGTCCATGTTTTGCTTGCTTGTGTGTATCTGTGTGTCCATGTGTGTGTGGGTGTGTATTGTGTGTCTGTCTGTCTGTGTTTGTTCTCCAATCAATTCTCTCTTCTTAGTCCAAAAAATTCTCTGAATAGCTAATTTCCTGCAGGACACAGTTTCAGTCTTTTATTTTACTTTTCAATCCAGTCATTTATTCCAGAATTTCTTTACATTATCCTATAAAACAGCACCCCTTGACCACAGCCCTTTGATTCTTAAGAGACAGCAAACATACATTTTTTTAACATTACAAAAGAATTCAGAGATCTGTCTGCCTTTGTTAAGCACAAACAATAAAATAAGCTACTTGGATGGGACCTTGCCTTGGAATTACCATTTCTACCACACCTGGGTCTAACCTTGCTGTGTCTCAGGCTGACCTTGAACTCAGGAATCTGCCTGTATTTTTATCTTCCTGCCACTATATCGTTCTGACAAGCTGGCTCATGGTATAGCTGCCATTGGCCATTGTTCATTTAGATTCATGAAGGTTTTCATAATTTATATTGACTCCTTATATTTTGCGTAGTTGAGTATATATATATGTATGTATATATATTTGGTATTTAGAACTCTTTTCTATAGCCTTAAGTACTATCTTTACCATCCCAGTAGTTACCATTTTGCTGAGACATAAGCCACATCCTTGCCTCCTGGACTCACACTGTTTCTAATTCTCATGGAGTCACTAATGTTAACATAGAAGACATTCCTTGGAGGAATTTGAAATATGTACATCATAATACCAACAAACAGTAAGCACAAAGCAGACATCAACATTCCTGGAGGCTCACACTAGGGCCCTGTCCCAGGGGCAGGAATCACATCACTCTGTTCCTACCAGGGCCGTGCCAGGCTGGGCACTCATTGAAGTCTATTCTCTATTAAAGACATTGTTCTACACATTATAAAAGTATTATCTTAGGAATAATGAATTGACATCAGCTTGACATCTGAAACTATGGCTATCTATGTCTGAGATTCTTTCTGTTGTCAAATATGTAAGGAACTGTGCTGGAATACACAAAAGACATGCATAGTGCCTCTCCCTAACTAGTTGTCTATAAAACACAACCATAGTCATGGCATGACATGGGATCCTGGAAACTCCAGAAAAATAACCATTGTGTCATATATGAAACTTGAGTTTGTCAAATAACTCTAAGTATGTCCTTCTTAGGACTCTCATAACCACTAAATGCTAACGATGTTCCAGCTTATCCTAGCAAATAATTTTTAAAAAATTAATATGAAACATGTTACTGAAAACTTTTACTATACCCTGGATCAAACTGTTCTGGAATACCACT
>NW_021604594.1:3329896-3344364 GCF_004785775.1 Grammomys surdaster
GAAGACAGAAAATGTAAAGAAATTTTAATCCAGTAGCCTGGCTGCTCTGGCAAGAGATCTTATCCAAAGACCTCCTAGAGCAAATTGCCAGAGTCAGTTTGGGGCCAAGCAGAGAAATTCAGTGAGAAACCTAGAGAAGCTAGATTTGAATTGGTCAGGTTGAAGAGAAGTTTGGGCAAGAACAGCTGAGTTGAAAAAACTAGCCATAATTTATAAAGAACAAGAAAGTATAAGCATATTCAGCTGTAAGCCTCCAAAATGGCAGTTACATCGGGTAAATACAAGTTACTTTTACATCTGGCAGCCAACATGATTAGAGAAGAAGAAAGTTCACCAATGTTGCAGAAAGCAGAGGACAAGATACATATGATAGAGTGCCACAAAAAAATTCATCTAAGATTATCTCCAGTAGAATCAACAGTTCTTCGTGTTCATGCTGGACTCAGTGTTTAGAGAAACTCAAGACTCTGAAGTGGCAGGAACATGGAGTCGAAAGCAGGGAATGAAGTGGGAGTCTCTGAGATATTAAATCATAGTAAGTCACCCCAAATGACAATTTTAATTATATAGACAGACTTTTTCCTGCACAAAAAAAAATGGGAAACTCCATTTCAGATCCTTTTAATACCAAAGGTAAGAATTGAGGGGATGGAAGCAATACTTGAAAAAGCCATCACAATTCTCATTGAAATGTGACCACTGAAGTAAATCCTTCCCTACTTTCAAATGCAATCTTTATATATTTCTTCTCAAAAGAAATATATAAAAAGAGGTTAAAAATAACTGTACAATAAGAAAAAATAGCTATGATAGTACAAAGGCCTAAGAGACAAAGGCAAAGAAAATTAAAGGACAGGAAGTACTATGGTACCCAATGAAATTAAGGATCAAGTTAGCCAAATGGAGCTATAGCATTACTTTTTAATGAAACAGAGGAAAGGTGACTACCCTTACTAGCTTTTCTGCTTACCCAGGAACAAATGCTAGAAAATGGTGAAAATCACAAAATGAACGGCTAGTTTGTTAAATGTAAGATTTAAACATGTTAAAGAATAAATAGTAGCTTATGGAATGTACTTATTCTATGTGAGATAGATGTTAAATACATGGGCTACTCAAAGCAGGATTATCCCCCAGGACTTGAAAGATTTAGTGGCAGCTGTACTGGAAGCTGGTTCTCAATTACAATAGCTGACTTGGCAGTGACAAGAAGCTGCAGTTATGGAAAATTGTAATACATCTAAAGGTGTTATTATTATGAAAGATTTTGTTAGGTGGAGGTCAGTATGCTATATACAAAATCAGATGCAATTGGATGACCCGTAATACAATGTACTTGAGTAGTGTTAAGAGCCTGGCATAAGGTATAAAGTATCAAGGAAAAAGGCCTATGTCATTCACCAAGATTATGGAAAGCCCCAGAGAGACTTTTTACTTACTTCTTTCATAGATTAATGTCTGCAATAAACAGGACAGTATCAGGCAAAGAGGCAAGATGGGTATTATTGAAATGTTAGCTTTTGAAAATGTAAATGCGGAGTGTGAAAATGTTCTTATACTTTTAAGAGCTCTATCAACATTCACGGATAAGTGGATTAGAACCACTGCTGAGATTGACCCTAATGACTCTCTAATTGGACAAACAATGGCCAATAATCATAGATATCAAAATGTCTGTTGTATTGACTATGGGAGAGGAGGTAGATGAGACATTCCTAGAAACTTCTCTAGAAAATCTCAGCCTTCTGGGTTTTATAGACGGTGTAGTAAGGGAAGACATTAGACCAATGAATACAAGTCAACAAAAATATACAAGGCAATTCCTTTTTGATCGGAAACTCCCTAAGGGATTCTGATGTACCCTGACAACAAACAACATGAGCCATGTACTTTCTGTCAACAATCCACTGAGCAACTAAAGAAACCAAGTTAAGTATTGGACATGTAATGCCTGCTACAGAAGGAAGCAGTGCCCTAGACTTAAGCATAAATAAAAATCTGACACTATCAACAAAATTCAATGCTATAAAATATTTACTGGAGTTTATGGACCTCTACCTACAAAAGACAGTAAGAATGATTTTAGGAAGAAGTAACCTAACACTTCAAAGAGCCATTATGCATCAAGGAATTATACATGAAGACTTCAATGAAGAGACTGAGATTGTGGTTTATGTAAAAAATGTGCAGTTTAAAGAGGGAGACAGAATTGTCCAGTTTTACTGTATCAATATGTCAAAGACAAAGCAGCTACAATGGAAAGAATAGGGAAATTTGGAAAAAATGGAAGACAGGTTTATGGGCTAACTGTTATCAATGATGAGAGACTAAAATTAAACTCAAAATTAAATGGTATTAAAATTGAAGTCTTAGTGGACACAAAAACTAATGGAACTATAATCTCACAGGAATCTTGAAATCCACACTGACCCCTTCAGAAAGAATGTACACAGTTTATTGGGATTGGAACATTATCCCTAGTAAAATGAAGCATAAGATAAATTAAATGTGTGGGACCAGAAGGTCAAAAGAAGATTAAAGAATTATGTAGCCATCAACATGAGAAGAAAATTTACTACAATAATGGGGAACTCATATTAATATTCCTTCAATCTTAGAAAACAACTATTTTAATTGACACTATATATTGATGTTTTATGTAACATGGCTTGATTGTTTCTGTGTTTAAATGGGTGAGAAGCCTGGCTTGCTGATGTAGAGCAGTGCATGAAATAAGAGTTCCCTAACGTCTACTTCATGTGTGGATTCATAAAGATCTAAGTGTACTTTGATAAACAGGAAAATGGAATAAGGTTAACTGAAAGACACTGGGTTGCAGAAAAAACTACTGAACTAGATCAATCTGTATACTTTAAAGATGTAACATCAGAATGGAAGTCAAGGAATGGGATAAGTTGGGAAAAAGCTTTGTCTATATTTGAAAATGTGATGAAAGACAATGGGTTCCATCAAAATTGGTAAAAATCCAATCCAAGTAAGAGAAGCTTCCACATTAAATGCATGACATAAGGAAGGAAGAGATGCAGAAAGCACCTGATTCCCACCCTCTGCATGGGGACAGCTCAACCAACTAGCTGGAAAAGGACAGATTATTCAACAGACTGGCAGACTGAAAACGTTGATGCTTGAAATGGACATTTAATGACAGACAAATTATCAGTATTTTGATATGGGATAAGGATCATTGCATCAACAGATCTTCAAAGGACACTTGGACTGTTAAATTTAGGGACATTTGGACTGTTGAATTTATGGGATTGATAATTGTTTCTGTTGTAATAGGTAAACTATGTATGGTTTTTAGGTTAAACAGAAGTGGGGAAGATATAGAAGTTTAATCCAGCAACATGGCTGCTCTGGCAAGGGATCACACCCAAAGACCTTCTAGATCTGTGTGATCTGGATTGGCACATCTTTAATACAGAATACTAGAATACAGACATGTCCTTAGTACACGCTTTCAAGGTAAAATTAATTTGTAAAATGGGGCAGCCATGTTTGAAAGTGACATCTAATCGAGGAGAAGACAAAGTGATGAATCAGAAAGATTTGAAAGAATGAATCAAAGATAGGATACATCCAACTCTCATAGGAAGAGAACAGAATGGGAGGCCACAGAGGACCAATACAGGAAGAAAGAATGAGTCAGTTGAGAGTCAGTACAGTGATTACAATGAAGTGGAGTTGACTTTATTTATGAGTTCATTCAGTATAGTACAGTTCAGTAGATGCAGTCGAAGTCAAAGACTATGGAGACAGAAGATTAGAACAAATCGCTGGAGTTAGTTTGAATTAGAGCAATTTATTCAAAAACTGAGAGAAACCAAATTGAATCAATCAGCTTAGAAAGGAGTTTGATCCAGAACAGCTGAGCTGAACCAGCCAGTCAGAGTTCAGAAAGCACTAGAAAGGGTTAGCTTATTCAGCAGTAAGCCATTTAGACAACAATTATTCGAGGAGAATAAAAGATATTCTTGCTAGAGAGAAAAAAAAAAGAGATATAGATAGAGCACCAAATTAACCTAAATGGCTGAATTATGTTGGAAAAATCCTCTGGGAGATGGACAATCCAATTCTGGGTTGGGGAGTTCAGGGTAGAGGGTAGTGTATGACAAACATACACTGCAACAGGTAGGGACTGAGAGATGCTGGCAAAACCTGGTGGTCAGGTCTGTTTTGATATGTTAAATAGCCATGGTTGCTATTTTCCCAAAGGTTTGAAACTTAACAAACATGAAATATTTACCTGGTAAATTTTAATAATAAAAAGAAAGATATATACACCAATCTATGTCCTACATACTATGCTAGATTTGGTTATACTAACTTTAAAATTTTTTTAAAAAAATTCCTTTAAAAGATATTGTTTCTTCTGCTGCCCCAAACCATTTTTTTTTTTTTTGCTCCAAAAGGAGATGCATCCTGAAATATATGAAAAAGGAAAGATCTAGAAACTGATCAATAAAAGGTTAACACTGGGACAAGGTTGTGCTTATGTCTTTTCAAAAAATAAATGAAAAACCAGATGGTTCCTGATCTAGGGAAACATCTAAAAGACCACTAGACCAATGAAATGACTAAAGGTAGATGACAATCTAGCAAGATGGGATATCCCAAGAGGAAGAATAAGCTAATAATTTGGAGAAACACCAAGCCTTTAACTCATCAACCTGAGACTTTGGGGAAACAGTAAGGACATTAAACTGCTGACTCTCAAAATGATGCTATTATGTTTACTGATTGTACTGCACATTAACTCTTGGCTTGTCAATGTAGAATCTAAATGCCTTTTGTCAGGGGGCATAAAAATTTATATTTGTGATAGGAGACAAATTGATATTCTCTTGGCATGTTAAGGATATCCTTTAGGACAAGAATAAAGAAGGTTTACAAACATTTAGTCACTTGAGTGTGAGATATTTTGTCTGGACTAATTTAACTGCTCAGTTTAAATGCAATAATATGGATTTTAATATGATTAACTACTATTTAGAAAGTTTCTATAGAGGAAAATCGTTGTATGCAGATGAAGAGAGGAATACCTGAGGTATTGTTTACCATTGTTAATTTAATGATTCCTAGAATAATGTTACCTATTGCTAATGGTTTAGAAACTAACTTCTGGCTTCATCTGTAGTGTGGTAGTCAATAAAAATATCTTTTGGCATTAGAGGAAATCCATCTAGCCTAGTCTTTAAAAAGAAACTTTTTTATGGAATAGGAGTAATTCCTAAGCACTCTGCTCAAATAATGAGGAACAAAATAAAATCTACCAATATCCATATTTATGTGACTACCCCTAATATTCCTGTCAATGATGACTTTCTATCAGATTACTTATGCTTTAAATGTACTTACATCCCTCCTTATTGTAAGTACACCTTTAACCATACACCTCCCTCTGGTAAACAACTGCCTTTAAAATGGACCCTTTTTTCTTTCTTTTCTTCTTTTTATAATGATACCTCCCGTTTTTTTGAGTTATAATGGTTTATGTGGGATAAGCCATATTACACCAATTTTGTTCAGTAAACCTTTGCAATCAATCAATAAAATCAAGAGAACTTTTCCCCAAAATTGTGAGAATTCTTTGCCTTTATTTGATCCTGTAATGGTTGTAGCCACAATGACTCTTTATTGCCTATCCCAGGAATAGCTTCTGTAATACGAAGAGAGGCTTCAAAAATGATCTGTATGATTAGTAAAACTACCAGTATTATAAGAAAGATATTACCAGAAATCTATCAAGATATCCGTGAACTGAGGACTACATTTTTACAAAATAGAGCTACTATAAATTTGTTGCTCAAGAATAATTGTTGGTTGCCAATAATTTCGTGGTTTGTTTTGTTTAATACATCAGAGGTTACCTATACTACTGATGATCAAATTAACAATCTCCACAGAGTTAGGCAAAATCTTTCAAGTGGCCTTTAAATAGCCACCCTGGCTAAAATGGCTTTCCCCTTTCCTTTTGGCCTCTGTTAACTATCCTTATCGTTCTCATATACTTGCCTATATTAATTAGACTAGCCGTAGAGACAATGCATTCAACCATGACCTGGTATAGCTACTATATTTTTATTTAAAAATTAGAAATGAGGAGATGCAGCAGGAAGAGCTTACAGATAGCACTAAAGAAATCAGAATTGTTATCTTCTCATGCTTTTCTCTTCAACCAAAGGGATAAGCATACCTGTTTTCTGTCCAGAGGGATATGAATGGAGGTATTAATACCTGGTAATCTTTGCCATTCTGTATATCCAGCCTTAATCTAATCTCCCAGGATTCTGAATATTTTTTTTGAGTCAACAGAACCCACTTTTATGTTTACTTAAAGTTCTTCCTCCTTAGACTCTTATCTTGAGCACTGTTCTCTGTCAATAGAACCCATTCTTGTGTAAAAGGTCACCAGAGTTCTGCTAAAGAGAATTACTTTATAAAAGAATTTAGATATAGCCTAAATTCCTAAAGCTTTGTCGTGATAATTGTCACATGGAAACTTTTTTCTCAAATTATTACTACGTTTAAATGTATAAATAAAATAAACCACTTTGTCAGACTCCACAAGATTTTTACTTAGGACTGGCTAATCCATGCTGACTTATCCATGACTTATCCATTGACTTATCCATGTTGGATAAGTTTCAGTTTTACCTCACTTGGATCATCTCCCTGCTGGATGGGAAGGTTGCAATGTTCTCTGCAGATGATACGTAAAGAAAAGGCATAAAACATGTATTTATAAAATTTAATCAGAAAGTATTTCAAGTCTAAAGAAAGATGCGTACATCCAAGCACAAATATAATTTAAAATCCCAAGTAGATATGATCAGGAAAAAAAATTTCTCTTATAATGATAAGGGAAATTTTCCCATATAATGATAAGGGGAAAATGCCAAATATACAGGACAAAGAAGTAGTTGAAAGCTAAAAGCAACATGTGCCAAATTATTTATAGTGGCAAACCAATCAAAATAAAAGCTCACCTCTCAGCAAAAATTCTAAAGCCAAAGGTAGGTATAATAAGTGAGGCAATGAGAGTAAACTACTGGCTCAAGCATTATTATAGCTAGAAAAATATTCTTTAAAATAGATGAAGAAAATAATGCAGATATATAAGCAAAGCTCATGATGCACAACTATTAAAATGTCACAATGAAATCCACATTTTAGTGTAACTAATAAATACTAAGACTAAAAGAATTCAGTAAACTTATTGATGCATTTGGCTGATAATTTATGAAATTGAAGTAATCATTTGACCCAATATTTGAGCAAAAATGCCAATTTTCTTAGAATTGAATTTTGAATTTGTAACTTCACAGTCATTTTCTCTCCCTTTCTATCTATATAACAGAAAAAAATCTTTTATTTTTCACTGAATCATACATAAAAGATGTACTTGATTATGAATATCCTAACTTAAGTTTATAAACCAGTAAGTACTACCCGATAGTACTGAGACTGATAAAAACTTAAAATATTAGGAAAGTTTGAAATTATCTTAAAAGCTTCATAATTTTTGAAATAATAGAAACTAGCGAATGGTATTATGATAAACAGCCCCAGAAGAGTGCCAAAAATATTAAATTTATAACAATTTATAAGCAATTTCAAAAAAAATAATAAATTCAAAATTTTAGTGTTTGCACGCAAAACAATTTAAAACACTAATATTTGAATAGAAACATACTTAGGGATATGACCATGCACTCACTATTATGCAATATGCAACAGGAAAATTTGGTCAAATTTTTGCCTCTTGATCCATAGGTAGAATACATGCTGACACCATGTTTTCTTTCTTCCCTACCATCTAGATTATTTGTCAAACATGTGAAATTGTGCAACTACTCAAAGCCAATAGACACATGAATTTTCCATTTGACATTATCCCAATGAATAAAAAGATAGTTTTGTTTTAAACCTCTTTGTTGTTGTTGTTCTTCTTCTTCTTCAAATCAACCTATTACTGAAGTAAATAAATAACCCAATACAGAATCAGCTTGAGGATTGTTTCCGATACAAAATACAGAAAACATCAAAGAAACTGCAACAACCTGTCTAATCTTATTTCATGTTCTTACTAGCCTTAGAGACCACTGCTTTGACATATTCCTTTATATACCCTCTACTTCTATAGTTCTTCAGACTATACCTCAGAATCTCTTTACTACTACACATTTCTGCCATCTATGGTATCCATGAAGATGTTTGTTTCAAAGTTATCCTCTTAGCCACAAATTCAAATGACTTATGACAAAATAACCATTATCCCTTCAAATAACCTTTTTTTTTTTTTTTTGCTTTTTATTCGTTTGCTCCTATAAGAGGTATCTTGTGAACACAGACCATATTTTCTCCACTGTCATAGACATTGGGATGACAACAATGGATATGACAGATCTATTTCCTTACTTAATAGAAAAGCAGAGACAAGAGCTCTACAAGGCAATTATAATTGATTGAAAGACAAAGAAGTCTTAGTACAATACAAGTAGGCTCAACCACATGAGTTTTGAGAGTAAGGGAAAGATTACATGGAAAACTCTATTCTAATTGAAAAATGAGTAATAGCCACTAAGGAGGAAGTTGTTTTTAGGCAATACTGACACCAATTGATATATCTGAAATATAATTCCAGTACCACCTATGGTAAGAAGATATCTTAGAGGTGGAAGTAGAAAGATTATAAGAACCAGAAGACTATGGCACTTGTTTAAGATTGTGTCTTCTATATATGACAAGAATTACAAGCACACCTATCCTTTTTATGTGGGCACTGTGAATCTAAACTCAGATATTCAAGCTAAAACAATGATCCATCTCCCCAGACCCTCTGTACCAAATGTTAATCTACACTTAGATAAAAAGAAATTCAAATTTGTCTTTCAATTTTTATGATGGTATTTCATTTGGTTGCTTCTGTTGCTTAACTTATTTTTAATTTTATGTAGTACCACATTGGTTAACTATTATTGTTATTTCATCAGCTGTTAGAGTTCTTGTCTTTTCTCGTGTGTGTGTGTGTGTGTGTGTGTCCATGTGTATAATTATTTCACTTTATTAATTTTCAGTCTTTTATTAACATGTTTTCTCCTTTTAGGTTTAAAAGATGAGATATAAGCACCTATTTTCATTCTATTTAATTCTTCTACATGCAGGAATCTGTTTTCCTAGCACCATTGCTGAAGAGGCTACTTTTCTTCAATGCATGATTTTGACACTTCTGTCAAAAAATTGATGATTATAGTTGTATCAATATATATATTGATACAAATATATATACCAGTAGCGTGCTGATTTTGCCACTGTGGTTCTGCTGTAGAACTTAAAGTCAGGTATAGTGTTATGTTCAAAATTGCTCAACCATCACTCAGTGTTCAAAGATCTGTTCTTGTGCTTAGTAAATCACACATTCTAGCTTGGAAAAAAGAACGAAAAGTGCTCTAATAAAAAGGTAACCATATGATCTCTTTAGCCATCCCTTTCTCGTCTATGTAAAGGCAACATTCTTCTTTAAGGGCTGTACACAGTCCAGAGCTGTACACAGTCTTTCCTATTGTAAAAGAGTAAATCAGTCCAGTAAAGTAATTTGCAATTTTTGGAGGTCAAAAATTCAGACAGTGAAATGAGGGATTTCTTCAGATTAGTGATGTCAATCTCTAGCTGTTTAATGTTCTTGTCAATGGCTCGTCAAAGGTCTTAGTAGTATAAGTTCAGAGGCCAGCATCTGGATTAGAACTTCTAACAGCAGACATTACGAGTGATTCATTTTTACCTGGAAAGGAAAAACAAGGGAATTCTCAGGAAGATGTCTCTTCCCTGGATGTCAATTGTTATTCATCTTATTTATGGTTGGGCCTGGCTTTGTGGGGGTATCTATTTATTTCATTAATCTTTTTGGTAGCTGGTTAGCTGTACCTTCAGTGGTATGAAACAGGCATATCAATCCTCGGCCCCGTAAGGGAACTGGGTCTGGGCCATTCCCTTTAAGGGTAAGAGGGTCTTTCCACATAGCTGTGGCATAGTTTTTATTGGTCTTGGTGATGCCAGAGGCAGTCAGCAGCAGATTTTCCATGAGCTTTCAGTTTTAGAGAGTTAATAGTGAGCAAGGCATGATGGAGAGTATTTCATGGGACTCCTTCTGGGGGGTATCATTCCCCCTCTTCCCTGCCTTTACAAGATTAGAATCGCTGCAGCCCTTCTATACTTACAGAAGGGAGGAGATGTCAGGGGCAGTCCTGCTTATATACTGAAGGCCTAAAATCAGCCATAGGCCTAAAATCAGCAATAGGCCTAAAATCAGCAATAGGCCTGTCATACATATATACTAACACTAAGTCTTGGATCTCTGTGGAAAAACATTGAAACACATGGCTATAAGCTATTTTAAACAGGCAGCTTTCATGGAAATTTACCAGCCTGAGTAGTCATAGACCTTGTAAATAGGTAGCCTTGGCGGATAATACCAACTTAGATAAGAACAAGTGAATCATAGGCAGAGTCATAGTGACCTGTCCCCTGAACCTTCACCCAGCTGATACCCTGTTCTGAAAGATATCTGTAATCCCCCTGAACACCCACACTCTGATGTCATCCCCTTCCCCACGTCCTGCCTTTTTGTTTTTATAACCCCTGTGTGAATAAGTAAAAATTAAGATTTGATTTTAAAAAATAAACAAAAATAAATAAAAAATGTAACCATATGGTAATCTAAGGAACATGTGAATAGTAATAACACTAGTTTACATATCAACGTGAATGGGAGAAATTTCACAAGGTCCCATACCTACAGAGCAATACAATTGATACAGAGCAATGGGCAATTAATGACTTCTGAGAGAGGAAGAATTAGTTTACCTTAGGGATGAAAGCATCCTAAATTGTTTTCAAATACCTAGTGTTCAGTACTAAAAGCATGTACATATGAGTAATATTAAATTGATTCAGAAGGGTATACTTATATGTTTTAATGTATGTATACATGTAACAATAATCACTAATGAAAGAGGGAGAAAAATAGTAAAGATATTATATGAAAAAGGCAGTCTTGAAGGTAGAGAAATGGTAGCAGTGGGAGGGGTCAATTTATAATAATAGAAACTAAGACAATCTATGTGTAGGATGTCACTAGTATACCTGTTAAATTTTGTACAATATATAAATGATAGTAAATTGAAAAATATAAATATTAAATGTGGAAAGATTCAATCAGATTAAATTATTTACAGATTTTATAGTTTTTGCAAAAGAACTGCAAACATTATTTGGACAATAATGTTAAATACTTCAATTAAAATTATAATTAGATGAGGGAGTTTTTCTAATTTAATTTGAAATATGAAAAGCAAAATATTGAGGCACAAGTGATGAGTATTGATTTAATTAATTATCAATAGTAGATATGTTGGCATTGGAGTAAAATAAATCTGGCCTACATATTTCAAGAATATTTATTGATGTATAAAAATATAGATTATTTTCTTACAGAAGACATATTTCATTTAAGTAGGTATTATGTGAGCTTTAAACATAGATAGATGATAGATAGATAGATAGATAGATAGAGATTGATAGATGTATATACACACATGTATGTACCATAAACATATGTCCAAAAGAATATAATTGAGATCACATATTATGGTAATTTGAATTTATGTTGGCAGAATGATATGAAAAGGAGATAAGAGTATAGTTTCTATTATAACCAGCTTTCAGGTTGAATATGGTTCAGCCTGAGAAGTAGGCATGATACTGAGCAGTTGGCTGTCTTTACTTAAAGTGTTTATCCAAGCCAGCTTATGTTTAAAGACAATTAACACTCTCAGGAGACTACTATTACTTTAAAGGTAATGGCAGTAAAGCAGTGTCCTCATTAAGAGTATATTGCAATTACCACTTTTAGTCAAGTTGATTCCTTTACTCTGATTTCTACCTTGGAAGTGAGAATTTACAATCATAAATTCAGATGTCATATTCAGTAAGCCAAAGTGTGATAAACAAAGCCTTCATAATGCTCACATAAGGCATACAACATGTGTGAAACAGTGCAGATTAGAGTCCCTCCCCCCCAAAAAAGTGAATCAACGGTTACAACTTAGATAGTAGATTAAAAGAGAGACATAAAATATCCATCACCCACTTTATCTCCTTACAGCTCTATTTCTGGAACCCTGGAGCTTTATCTGTGGTGTCTGTTGTCTTGATCATAACTCATCCCAGGAGGTAAAGAAACCAGCATGTGGGCAAGGAGAGAGCCTCACTACTTCTCAGATTAATGGTTCCTTTCTACAAGAATCTGATCTATAGATGCAGAGGTAATGAATGAGGGCTCTCAAAGCAATAGCATTTTAACTGAATGAATGTTAATCAAAAAGAAGGCAATGGATTATCAATCGATTATATTGGAGAAGTTGGCCTTCTAAAATACTGAAATAGGCTTCCTGTCTTACATCACATATATAAAATGAAACCTAACTATTAACAATTAATTTTCAACTTGTGAAATTTAATAAACATGTGATGCACATATATTGATGTTGCCAAAAAGCACATTCCAAATGCCTGTTAATTATTAGAAAAAAAGTAAAATTAAGTACATGCATAAATTTACTAGAAATAAGTTGAAAGCTACTCAATTGACGAAAGATCATGCATGAAGCATCTTCATAAAGCCTAAAATTCCCACATAAATATGAATGAATAAATGTCTTCCTCAGTAGGGCACAAGAATTACTTTAAATATATCTGTAATCAAATGCTATATAGAGGACATTAGCCTAGTTACATCTTTGTTGCTGTGATAAAACACTCTGGCCAAGAACAACTTGGTGGGGGAAGGGTTTATTTCAGTTTAAAAGTTACTTTCCATTGCTGAGGGAAACCAGGAAAGGGATTTAAGCCAGAGCTTAAAACAGAATCCAGGAGGAAATGAAGTTTGCTGACTCACTTGGACACAGTCTTACCTAGTCTTTTTATGCTGCCTTATCATATAGCACTGCTGCCCAGAGTGAGCCAGGCCCTACTATATCAACTAACAAGTAAAATAATCTCCAAAAGACATGCTCACAGGCTAGTCAGATCTAAACAATCCCTCAGTTGAGACTCTCCTCTAAGATTGCATTGCATTCATAGTTAAAGCTAACTAGGACAAACATATTTAGTACCTGTGATTTATTTTAATATTTATTAAGTGATTCTTAATAAAAAAATGAAGTAAGATTGGATAAAAGAAAGAACAAATTTATAGAGCTTCATAGTGGCTTACAGGAACCATGTCACATAAGTGGATGAGTGCCTTGCTCAGTGTTGAGTCATCATGTACCAGCAAGGAAGATGACTGGGGTGAATGCCACTGCCACATAACCAAGTATAAACATAACAAACAGGCAGATGCTCTTCCTCATATATTCTCTCTTCTTAGGCTATTTCAAGCAAATTAACTGCATAAAGGCAGCAGTACCGGAGGCAATGATGCTGGATACTTGGCAAGAAGAAGGAGAATGAAAGATCCATCTGCAACCAGCTGCTTCTCAAAGACCATTTGGAACATCAGAGTGAATTCCAACATGGTGACTTCGTCTGTTAAAAAATATCATGATCCATGACTAATAACACCCTTTCTAATAGAGATAGATGATACAACTCATGTCAGGAACTCACTTTGGGACATATGAATCCCAGTACAGTGACATCCACTGACACTAACAGAATGGTTGATGGTCAACAACCTCCTTACAAATAGTTTGTTCAGTGGCCTATAATATCATTTTGCTATTGCCAATATGTACTTCTCACTCCCACACAAAACCAAAGACTTCCTATTTTATTCAATCTAAAGGAAAGCCTAAGACTAAAAGCTGAAAAGAAATATGATATATCTTAGGACCAGATTTTTTAAAATGGGAAATAGCCATCCCTGTACTGAATCTGTTTTGATACATGCCAAAAGTGTACCCCTTGGAAATAGGATAGCTTCCATGTGATAAAGTATGATCATAAGACATGAAGTACAAGCATTCACCTGTACAGTTATGCTGCTAAGCTTGAAATATTTCTAAATTCTTACTCAAAAGAATATAACTCCTCTTCAACAACCTTCTAAATGACTTCTTACCACATTGACTTAAATCCTAAATCTGCCTACTGACATTTAGGGCATTCTTATAGTTTCTTAACACCCTATTGGGGCAAATGTTCCCAGAATTCCAGTACTGAGCCTGCCTAATTTTTCTAACTTCCAACTAAAAAGGTTAACTTTCTCTCTTCCTCATCCACCTCTTCTAGAAGATGTCAAACTCTAGCATGGTTGATGTCTTGTTTTCTCTTTACGACTTCATGTTATCTTCTGTGTCAAGTTTAAAACAGAACAAGAATCAGAAGGAGAGAGAGGAAGAAGAAGAAGAAGAAGAAGAAGAAGAAGAAGAAGAAGAAGAAGA
>NW_021604594.1:3344374-3437959 GCF_004785775.1 Grammomys surdaster
GAAGAAGAAGAAGAAGAAGAAGAAGAAGAAGAAGAAGAAGAAGAAGAAGAAGAAGAAGAAGAAGAAAGAGGAGGAGGAGGAGAAGAAGAGGAGGAAGAAGAAGAGGAGGAAACAGAAAGAGAGACAGAGTGACAGAGAAACAGAGACAGACAGACAGACAGACAGACAGACAGACAGACAGATATAGACAGAGAAAGACAAAAAGACAAGAGACTGAGACTGTAACACAAACACCCTGGTACTCTGGTGACATACTCAGTGGCTGGTAGCAAGAGCTTGTACAAAAGACAAAACTATATAACCATTTTATGCATCTGCCTGCTCATTTATGAAATGATGCACCAAAGACTAACAATAATATCCTCAAATGCAAAAATGAAAATGTTATAAGAGAGAAACAAATAAGAAACCTAGAATAGAAGTATAACCCTTAAAGGAAGATTCAAAAATCTGTTTGCAGAAATCCCAAACCATTAGAGAGAAACAATGCAATGTGAAGAAATGGCATCGCCCAAGCAAAGGATTTAATGTAGGAGACAGAACAACATATTAATTATAACTATTTTCCCCCTTCAGTGTGAGTAAATATTGCATTCAGAAGTGGGAACCCTCTAGAATCTTGATAATGAGCCATTAATTATGAAAATAAAGAAATTGGTAGATGATTTTAAAACCTGCATGCCCAAAGCTGAAAGTAGGAGCTGAGCTAAAGAATTCTCTCTGAATATAAACTGACAGAACAGTGAACAGAAGGCTAAGGAGGCAACACGTATGAGGGGAACAACTGCAAGTTCCTAGAGGCATTGCCAGAAAAAACCAGAAGGAAAAAAACAGGTTGAATGAAAAATGCATAATAGCAATTTTTATTTTCTTAAGGGAAAAACGCATAAATGCTCAAAGTAAGTATTCATGGTTAGAGCTGATACATCTTACACAGAGACTAAAACTCTCTGTGTGTCTGTCTCTCTCCCTTTCTATGTCTCTCCTTCTCTTTCTCCATTTTTCTCTCTTTCTCTCTCTCCCTCTCCCTCTGCCCTCTCCCCCTACCCTTTCCTTCTTTCCTTCCTTCCTTTCTTCCTTTATTGTCTGTGTGTCTGTCTTTTTGCAGAGGAGTGCTGCAAGGCCTGAAAATTTGGGTTGACTTTTTACATAATTAGACATACCTTCTATCACTCAGCTAGTTCCTCAGCCCTCATTACTAATTCTTAATATAAACTTCTAAGTACATTTTCAAATAATAAGGCTAGATCTAAATATACAAAATTCTTTTATCATATTTGCAGAAGGGATTCCCAAAATCATGTAAAATTCCAGGCAGGGCAGAACATGACTGTAATTCCAGCAGTAGGAAAGAAGACAGGAAAATTCAATGGAATGAAGGTTTAATGAGAGGCCATGTCCTCAGAAATAAGTTTCAGAGTGATAGCATAAAACATTTGGTATTACATGCATATATACATGTCCATATTCCTCATGCATGCACATATATATATATATATATATATATATATATATATATATATATACACATAAACATCTAGAAAGAAAAGCAGCTTGCATAGCTAACAATAAGGGAGAAATAGAGCATAGAAATCAATAAAAAGACTAAGAAATGAAGAGAATATGTGGACATAATATCCATGTGTGATTGTCAAATACGGATATCCACTAAACATTGCATGCATATTCAAATCTCAGTGAACACTTAGTGCAGTTTACTCTGGTTCTACCATTCCCTGCCTTGGGTCATTTAGAAGTTCACCTAAAGCTTATGTACCCAGTCCCTAACCTTCTGACTTCTCACATTAAATGTCTGGACTGTCCTTTTTTTTTTATAAACTTTTATCTAACATCACTGGAGCTTGTTTCAAGGAAGGACCAAAGCAATGAGGACTTCATGTTTTCTCAGGTGACTTCCAATCAAGGAACTGGTTTTGGCTGATAAAATAAACCCAGCTTCCTATTCCATTAGTAGAGTGAAACTGAGACCCCCTACTCACAGTAGCTACTCACCCATGCTCCTGTGCCTCCAGGAGCTCCTCCATCTGAAGTCTTAGCATTTGAGTTATTATCTATGAAATTTTCCAAGGAGCCCAAACCAAGACAGTTATTGTCAGGATCAGGACAAAAATACTAATGGAACTTTCTCCAGTGTTAGACTAGACTGAAACACACAGAGAGCTGTACTAAAAGAAATATTATTGGAGCAAAGATCTTTAAAGGTTTCCAGAACTCCATATTCTAAGTAGTTTATTTCTCTTGAAATAGATAAAACAGATTTAGGTTGGTCAATTGCAAACAGAAAACATATTGCTGAAAATCTCAATGATAGTATTTATAGGCTAAGTTTTCTACAATAATTAGTCATGTATTCTGAAAAGAGGTAGAGATTTCAACTCCAATGGTTTAAAAATTCCAAAGGGTTGAGTGTATAGCCCACCAAATCTTCGAAAAAGTCAAGATCTCAATAGGAAAGGATTTAAAGTCTGAGTGCTGAAATGGTGATATGATGCTGCACATACCTGAAAAACATATAGTAACTAGAGAGATGGATCAGTTACTAAAGAGATCGTGAGGACTCAGGTTCAATTCCCAGCACCAATGTGCAGCCTTACGTTCCGATAATTCCAATGTTGGAGTGACAGAGACAGCAAGATCGCTAGGGCTTCCTGGGTAGCTAATCTAACCAAATTCAGTAAAAGACCCTGCCTCAAAATAATGAGATGTAGAGTGATTGAAGAAGATTCTTGAGTTGGCCTCTGGCTTTCACTTGCACATACACACACAATACTCATATACACATGTATATATGCACACACCAAAAGCATGTGATACTCCTTAAATATCATGCTTACCAATCTTTAACTTCTGAAGTGGTGGCCTTGGTTGTTTTTTTGAAATTTTTTTTTAGTATTTATGAATACTAATGTTGTTGATCATATATTAGTCCACAAGAGAAGCATAAGCAAATTCTGTTTAACTTTAATGATATTGCTTTTGTTCACTGATTGCAATGCAAAAGAAAAAAGTGAATATAAGGTGGAGAAAATAAAACAGAACCAACTTGGTTCCAAGAATGTTTTATTTAGGAATCAATAAAATACTCCTGAATAATTTGGTGTTGATAAAGACAAAAATATAAAATATCAAAGACACTGAAACTAAATAAACCATGTGAAATCTAAATAATGCATTTAGGACTGCATTTTATAGTCTTAAATATTTTCACCAACAAAATGATCAGAATTATGTCTGAAGGCTAAAAGCAAATCTAGAAAAAGAACATTTACCTTAAAAGTAGTAAAAGAAAGAGCAAGAGTAAACAAATAATTTTAAAGCATTAACACAGAAAAGCAAATCAGCAACAAAAGGAATCTGAATCAAGTGTGTAGTGCAGCCCTATAGTCCCAGGACTCAGGAAACAGAGGACAAGAGGCCAAAATGTCTAGGTCATTGTAACCCACATAGTAAATTTGATGGTCCTTTAGACTACATGAAACCCTGCATCAACAAAATAAAAAATAATAGAATAAACTGTAAGAGCTAAAATGCTGACTGGCATCAAAGAAATTTAACATGAGAGCACTCATTATAAATGTTAGGGAGGCATGCAAGATTAGATATGCTAAAAGACCATATTTTTATTAATTTTAATAGTAATTTTAAAATAATTTTGATAATAATAATTTAAACAATTCATTAACCTTGATGTTTAAGTTTTTAATATAATACATGTAAAGGGTCATCTTCCTTTTCTCTCCTGCAGACTGTCCCCTCTTTAGAGTCAAAGTACTCATTGTCTCTATTTCTTCTAGTCTACTCTTCCTAGACACCAGTACCAATGGGAAAGTGAAGTATAGCACATGCTCCTCTGTTTTTGTCCCATATTCAGAGGCTAAAAAATAATCCTTAGAACTTTCAGATTTGCAGACCATCATCTCCTTTGTCCTACACAGCAATAATATTTTTTATTTTGTAATTCTCTACACTGACATAAAGCACATATCACTTCTAAGCATATTTATCAGCTAAATATGAACACATAGCAAAAACCTTGGATGCGTGGCAAGAGAGCAAAGGTTATATTGCCATTTGCATTTTCTTATTTCTATACTGTTTGCTCACGATTAATAATAATAGCTACTTAGAAGTATTCTTGGGTCTAAGTAGAGTGTTTGTTTATGGTAAATGTAGTCTGAAACTAATACATCTGGAAATTGACCAAGAACTGGTTCTAACTTTGCTTATTAACAATGATAATGAAATCTTTTTTTTTCCAGTCTGAGTTTCTCCCAAGGACTCCTTTGGAAATGGTATAATGAAACTATATCATTACCTAGGATGTAAAGACATTCTTTACTTAAAGATGCACAGGAAAGAGTCAAGGAATCCAGGGCCTTGGGAAGTAGTAAATCTGAGAAAACTGCTGGTAAGTGTCATCTTACCTCTCCTTTCCTGCAGTGCTTTCTGGGATTTGGAAGAAATGTAAATGGATACTAAAATTCTATCTTGCTCTTTCTTGATGTAGCTATCATGTACCTATTTAAAGACTTTTCTTCATGGGGTTTATTTTTATCCTATAACATAATGTATAGATATTGCCACTAGGTTGAGATGTCATATGGGGTAAGAAAATCTTGTTCTAAACTTGGTCTTTATATACTAATTTATTGAAAAAGTTTTCTACAAGAATATATATTACTTATATTTGAATATCACATGACTTAAATATAAATGATAATATTTAAATTTTAAGTAAATCTTTCTATATTTAATAATGTTATATTGAAGTCACAATTTCAAATAGAAGTTTTAGTGCAAATGGAACTATGGAAGTAATTTTTTTCTTTTTCAGACAAGGAAACTGACAAAGAGAATGTTTATTGGCTTGTGCCATGCTATATCTCTAGTTAATGAAACAATAGAAAATCTACTCTCTTGGGTCTAGTATAAGGCTTTTTCCATTGTTCATCTCTAGTTAATGAAACAATAGAAAATCTACTCTCTTGGGTGTAGTATAAGGCTTTTTCCATTGTTCTATTGACTAGAAGACATTCTAGCCTTTGTTTTGCACCACCATTCACATTGTATAATGAGATTTTAAAGAAAAAAGTGAGCATCCTAGTTTTATTAAAATTCCCTACACAGCTATAACCTGAACACTAAGAATTCAATGTGTATCAACTTACTGAATACTTGTTACCCTGCAGAAAAAAAAAATGCTGCTTGAAAGTTAGAAAATACCAAGACATCAAAACATTTGGACCATGCTTAAGTGTTAGCTAGAAGGAATCCAATGTAGAAAAACCTTTGTACAAGTATCCTAAGTCTTAAAGGAAACTGTAAAACAGCAAAGACATTCCATAAATAAGTAAAAGAAGCAGAAAGTGCAGAATAATATAATTCAAGTAAAAAATGGTCTTGCTGAATTGTTGGACATTGAGATTTTGCATTTTCTAATTCAAATGTTTCTATATAAATTAGATGGCTAGTGATTTTCCTTTGCCCCATACTATTTAGGCAACTTTCAACCTCTTATCTATATGTAAGTATGGTTCAGCCTAAGGTATATGCTTATTTCCCCAAAATTAGAGTATCACAGAGTAAACACAGTGAACAATAAGATCTAATACCTGGTGAATGGAGGAAATTCTTTGAAATTGCATTAGCCAGTAAAAAGATTTTCCAGCAGGAAGCAGTGACTATATAATGCAGAGTATGCTCTTTCTATACCACAGATGTCTTTCTTTTTTCTTCCGTTTTTAATCATTTTATGTGATGTAAAGTATTTGTCTATCTTTTACAATTAGATGCTAAATGTGTCTAGTAAATGTGGCTAAATTACTAAAGACTCCTGAACCTAGAGGAGCCCAGCAAAGCAAATCACCTTTATACTATCACATATTCAAAAATCCAATGACATCTATATAATACTAATTTCTTATTTACTTTTCCCAGGGACTTCATATTATATCAATATATGCATATTTATCTCAAAATAGTAAACACCAATGATGAGCAGATAGGTTGACCAAGGGACACCACCACAGCATCATTTCAGGTTTTAATCAAACCCCAAAACAAAGAAAGATACGTTTCTTAGGTTCCAATTAAGTAGACTCAGTAAAACAAAATGAAACAAAATATATAAACCAAAATTTTATCTGTACACAAATTGTTTTAACTTAGATTTTAATACATATAACTTTAATGTAAATTTCACATTTAATACTCAGGAATATCACACTAAAGTTGCATATGGAGTTATTGTAATTTAGTTAATAAACCTAGTTCATGGACTTTGTTTCATCCCTCTTCTGTTATCAGAGAATAGGGAAGCATCACCTTAAGCCATCATCTAAAATAAGAGTTAATAATATAGTCCTTTCACAGCTAGGTTACATAGTCAACCCTCACAAGAGAAACAGTAGCATCTGCAAAAGATATGTGAAAGGATGTATATTTTGGAAGTAGACTCTGGTGTTGTGTAAGCTGAAAGGTCCTACAGTTGCTGTCTGTGAGCTCAAGAACTCAGTAGGTAACAAGTCACAACTCAAGTTGACCGGATGGAATTCCATGGATGCTATCTCTGCCTGAGGCCCAAAGGCCTATGCCTGAAGGTACATGCTTTGAGAATACAATGGTTGAAGAATCTGAGACTCTACTTTCCAAGGGTAGAGAAGAGATTCCAGGCTCTGAAAGAGAAAAATGGAGGACTTGCCCTACTTTAAAAGTCTTTCTTCCTTTGCACATTGGGAAGATACACTAAAGGTGGATCCTTCCCTACTCTGTTCATACATGTATCTATTCTGAATCATCCCACTTATAGCCATCAACAGTAAAACTGTCTAAATGTCACTTATGGCAGAAGAATAAATATAATACCTACTGAAGCAATTCAATACTAACACATCACTGTAGTCTTTGGAACTGCCCTTCATCTGGTCAAGTTTATATTCAGAATCAAGTTGGAAGCTACCATATGTAAACTAGAACGTGTGTGATCTGACCTACAGATACATGTGGGATTCATAAAGGTGAGGTAAGTATGTATAAAATTTCAGTTCTATCCACATTCTTTGGAATGATAAAAGTGCCAGTTTTGCCTTAACATTAATCACTAAATAACTATGGACTCTTCCTCTTCTGTTAAAAATATAAGATAATAAGGTTAATTATTAATAATCATGATATATTAGAAATTTTAATAGTTGTAGCATACTGATATCTTATTACATAAGAAATGAAATAATTTTCCCATTTTCTATAAAATGTTTATGTAAGGTTAAACAGTATTTCAGTTCCATGTCTTTCTAGCTAAGAGGCCCAAAGACATTGTTAATCATTTTACAGCATAGTATTACATCATCAAGATATTTTCAGGATTTCCAAATTATAAAAGTTGCGATTTACATCATCAAGATATTTTCAGGATTACCAAATTGTAAAAGTTGCTATTAGTTTTTCTAACTACAGAATTAATGTATATATGTTCATTACAGAAACAAAAATATAGAAACCATATAAAATATATTTATTAGAAAATGATCATCCAAAAGTACTAAGTCCCAAAACCCAGAGAAAGATTGCTATTACAGAATCAGGTCTTTTTGACAAACTCTCGTGAGCTTTTCTATTTTCAATAAGAAGAACTCAAAGACGAGCAAATACATTTTATCACTTCTGAAACCCTCTGCTTTTTACTTATATGAAGTTTATAGGTGTTAGTATAGGTGTTAGTCTGAACCCGGTGACGTTATATTCAGGGGCCAGCGACTCCTATGTTGCTGGGACAACCACTCCCAGAATTCACCTACCTGGCTCACCTACACCTGGGAAGTTACACACGTCATCACCCACTTAAATAGTTGGGACCACCCCAACCTCTCTCTCTTCCTCTTCTCTTCACTCGCCATCTTCCCGCTCTTCTCTCCTACTCCCTTCCCCAAATAAACCCCTTCCCTTGGAACCGGATCGGATCGACTTTTGTGTTGTCTGTCCAAACCGCGCTCAAATTCTAACAATAGGAAATACCATTTTTACTTTACAGTATTGTTGGTGTAAGCCATAGTTTTTAAAAATCATGCCTCCATTTTTATCTAAATTAAAGAAATTTGGGATTAATTGGATGTATATTTATGAGTTTAATTTAATTGAATATCAATTAAACTTCTAATGCAGTTCAGAAAAGCAGAGCTCTATGAAAGGAAACTTTTTCAGATTGTTTTATAAACTACCCCCTTTACCTGCTTCTAGCAATGATTACTGGCAGATAAGAAATATAAAATGTTTATTCAAACTACATCTTTATTCAGATATTTCTGAATGAAGGCTATCCAAACAGTATCAGATATCCAAAGGGTAGCACTCCTGGCTTTTTACATTCATAACCCAACACCTTTCAGAGGAACAGCCCATTCGGCATTATAAATGAAAGTATAACCACCATTATAAAGGAAGTAAAATGTTACATGGTTTATTGTCTATCATGTAAAATACTGATAATTCTTCAAAAAAATCCCTGTACCAATAGTTTAATGCTTAATAACTTATGTATATAGTTTATGGAATATATAAGTACAAATTTGCTGTCTAATTTTGGTTCAAATGGAGTCTCTCTTTTTGAAATAAAACAAAACAGTGGTTATTTTCTTACTTTAAGGGACAGAGACAATGAGACAGAGAGAGAGAGAGAGAGAGAGAGAGAGAGAGAGAGCGCATCCCATGGAGTCATGAAGATCAGAGCCTTGGGGTATCTTTGAAACTGGACTGATAGGTACTTGTGAACCAAGGACAGAGAAGTGTTTTGTTAAACAAGAGTGGGTTATCTATGAGAACTCACTCTTTACCATGAAGCCATCCCAGAGCCAGCAATGACACTTGTGGGATTCCTGATAAATATCAGTAATCCAGTGCAAGGAATGCTATTGGGTTTTTTGTTTGTTTGTTTGTTTGTTTTGGTTTTTTGGTTTTTTTGGGTTTTTTTTTTTTTTTTGGTCTTTCAAGACAGGGTTTCTCTGTGTAGCCTTGGCTGTTCTGGAACTCACTCTGTAGACCAGGCTAGCCTCGAACTCTCGAACTCAGAAATCCGCCTGCCTCTGCCTCCCAAGTGCTGGGATTAAAGGCGTGCGCCACCATCGCCCAGGAATGCTATTGTTAAAGGCCATATCTGTGGCATAGTTGTATTTATTTTAAGTCCTACAAGGAGTATGCTTGCTGTATATCAGAGCATCTTACACTCTTTATTTTTAATAAGAATTCTTTTCTATTATCTGTTCTGTAAATGCCTGTTTTCTCATTAACATAATGTTCATGATTATCTTGATAATATTCTGATTCTTCAACTGGATCACCATTTTCAAAAACTGATTTGTTTTTGAGGATCTTGACATGCGGGGCTAGCTGACCAGACACTGTACAGCCAAAACTGGTTTCCTGAATCCTGAATGCTAGGATTCGAGATGTGTACCTTTGTGCCTTGCTGAGACTCTCACTTGTATCTAATGGAGCTAACTGTAACCTATTTCTGTTAATTAGTGTGACCTCTGACCTGCAAATATGGCTGTTGTGTAAATCTGACTTCACACTTGCTTTTCTTTTAATCCCTCACACGCCCATTTTTAACATTTTCATTGTACTTGTTACTGCAAGTAGCTTCATTTCCTTTGTGAAATAAACATTACATAAGCTATGTTTACTTCATCATGCTTAGTATTTTATTAAAGAAAAATTTGTTGCTATTTTTATCTAAATCTTTGCACCAAATGTGAGTTTTAATGCTCAATGATTTTGCATAAGAACAAAGGGACATTGAAACCATTTTAATGGAGTTTTCTTTATCCATAATTTTTATTGACTTAAAAAACAAATAAAGCTTTTTAATCCCTTTATTTTTCTTTTGGTTCAAAGATTCATGAGGATTTCTTAAGCAAATGTAAGACAGAAGACAAACAAAAAGATTTATAAAGAGGATACAAATTAATAAACAGAGAGAATCTTTACTAATCCAGTACAGAAAATTAGTTCTTAAGAAATGTGGTAATCCACTTCTCACATTCTCTAGCTCATTCAATCATAATGTGAGTTCGCAGTGGTCCCAGAGTGCCCCTCCATGCACAAAGGTGTCAGTGTTTAGCTTGTAATTAAGTACTTAAAATGCTTGAAAATGTACTTATCCTGCCATCAACACATTGCACAATAACCTTTTCTCTTTTCTTCTAAATATTATGGTGTATCAGCATGAGTCATGGAATTCCAGGATGCATTGTACATCCACGCTATCTTCCTCCTGTTCTGCTTAGGAGACAAAGTTGTGATTAAGTAAAGTAAAATCCTTTATTTTCTTTGACTTCCTAACTTGGTCGTATGTGCTTAATGGTATAGGTACTTCTGGAAATATAAAATTAAGGACATATTTTAATTTGATGGGAATTATAGGCATTTAAAAAATACAAAGCTAAATTTTTCTTTCTTAGGAATGTATGATAATTGAAACAAAATTAAGGCATACCAAATAGTATCCTAAGGAGATCGATATCTTTTAAAGTGATCTAATTCAGGTGCTTTATTTTATAGTTGAGAATGTTGGTCAGGAAGCTGGTTCTTTCTTTTTTTTTTCTTGAAAAATCCATATTATCTTTCCATCACTGTGGCAAATGTGGAGGTAAAAAAGGGAGAAGAGGTTTTTTGTGTTTCATGATCTCACAGATTTCTGTCCTTGGAGAACTGGGTGCACCATTTTAAGACTAACACTAGAAAAAAATCACCATGGCAGGAGTGCATGTTGGAGTAGTGGAGGTGCCCACTTTCTACTGGCCATGGAATGGAAGGAAGAAAGAAGACTGGATGATAAACTCTCGAGCCAAAGCACACTGACAGTGATCTATTTTCTACAAACACTACAAAACTAAAAGTTTCTACAAAACTAAAAGTTTTTCCACCTTCCAAAGTAACAACATTAATTGGAGCCAACCATTTAACACATGAGCCTCTGGCAGTTTATTTAATATTCAGAGCATAACAGCTACAAAGCATTAGCAGAAGGCTGGAACTTAAACATTCTGTTGGTCTACTCTTCATGTAAATTTCCACTACCATATTGAAGAAAAGAAAATGCTTTTTAAACACTTTACGTACAGTCTTAGAGTTTTACTGCTGTGAACAGACACCATGACCAAGGCAAGCCTTAAAAAGGACAACATTTAATTGGGGCTGGCTTACAGGTTCAGAGGTTCAGTCCAGTATCATCAAGGTGGGAGCATGGCAGTGCCCAGGCAGCCATAGTGCAGACAGAGCTGAGAGTTCTACATCTTCATCTGAAGGCTGCCAGTGGAAAACTGACTTTCAGGCAGTTAGGATAAGGGTCGTAAATCCCATGCCCACAGTGACACACCTATTCCAACAAGGACACACCTCCAAATAGTGCTACTCCCTGGGCTAAACATATTCAAACCATGACAAGTAAATTTTAGTGACAGAATATTTGCTATATTATCATATAATACTTGGATAATATGCTTTATATTTAAATTCTTTTCCATTTATAATTTACCATCTGTAAGGGTAAAAATTAAAACAGCTCAGCAGAGACCACAAACAACTTGGCAAAGACTGCAGGAGAGCTTGCTGAGAATAGCCATAATAAAAATATCAAGCCCCTCTAGGGACGAGGTGACCAGAAATGTAGAAATAACCAAAGACATATCTTGACCAGTCTAAACATGCCCAAGTGAGTAATGGGCCACCTGGTGTTTATCCTAGAAGGTCTGAGGCTTCATGGTCAAAAATAGTGGGCCATCCAGCCTGTCAAAATGATTGCTTATGCAAAGTGCTGATGTTTGAAATATCCAATCATATGTAACCTCGCCAGAATTTCCCACTTTTCCCTTCCCCCTTGTGCGTCCCCCTATAAAAGTTCTAAACTTCCTGGGGTCTTCATCGAAATTCTCTCCCCTGCGTGGGATGAGTTTCCATACAAGGGCCCTTGTTAGTAAACTGCCTTTTGCCATTGCATCAAGTCAGTCTCTCGTGTCTCCTTGGGTGCGCGCTGATCGGGACTTGAGTTGGGGGTCCTCTTTCTGGGTCCTTACACATCCACTATTGAAATACTTATATGAATCTTCAGCAACTTAAACTAAACTGGGGATAAGAAAAGTTGAGAAGTGATTATAGAAAGAATACCCAAAGAAATAATTCACTAGAGATAATTTCTTTCTCAGGCACTCAAGCATTTGCTCTTATTATAAACATATGCTCTGCAGAATTTGATTTGGTGCTAATATGAACCAGACAAAATTTAGATACTAGTATTAACTAACCAGAAAGATATGCTGTATTAATAATAGAAAAAGGAACCAAAGATAATTAACAAAAACTATTAATTTCCTGACTATTACCAACATACCATGACTCATTAAAAGTTAGAAGTGTTCTCAGTAATGGGTGAAGACATAACATGAAGCATTATCACCAGGATCCTGTTGCTTTGGAGCGCTATACCTTGGTTAAATTCTCAATTCCACCCACTTGGAGGAAAGACGAGTGTTGGTGGATTTCAACTCATACAGCTTCCCGAAAGAAACTTTCATAGTGCAGATGGGAAAGTAAACTCTTTCTTGGCTCCAACAAAAATCTCAGAATTGCCCAAGCATGGCAACACATGTAAGCAATCCCAGCCCTCAGCTAGCAGGACAGGAGGCCATGACTTTGTGACCAACCTGAGCGACATTGTTAAACTTCACTCCAAAGAGGACCTCCAGCACAGGAACAGAGGAACGATGCAGCCTCAGGGCTTTGATGAGATCATTGCTCGTCTTTAATCATCTACATTTGCTCCCTGTGTTGCTCGGTGTTGGGTTTCATAGCTGCCCAGGGAACAGGGTTCAAATCCACTTCACTTTAAATACAGGGAATATATATGACAAAAGCATGATTGCTTTTTTTTTCCACAAATGAATAGGAATGTCGGAATGCTCCCTCCCCCTCAAACAAACAAACAAACAAACAAAAATCAAACAAACAAACAAAACCAAGTTTCCTGTAGTCTACTTATTAAACAATGAAAGATGTTTGGTGATTTTGCTGTTTTCTTATTTCTCTGCTCCCCATCTTGAATAGTTGCTTAAAATGTTTTCTGTTATACTGATAGAAACACTTGAAAACAACGGGTAGAAGCACAGAGTGTACTGTAGGTCCCATGGACAATATCTTATCTTTTACTCCTCCAATTTCCTTTGTTCAAGGACAGAGATATTTATTTGCAGATTAGCTCTCAAGAAGGAAGGCCGATTTCTCCAGATTTCACCATTTTATTTCTCCTGTTGCTATCTTAAAGCATGTAAGACTCCAGAATAGATTGGATCCTGTGAGAACAGAGTGGTAAACAAGATAACAATCTTTATAATGGGATTAGTACTAAACAGATTGGGAACAGGTTTTAAAGGTGGAATATTCAATGTCATTTAGTCCTATCTGGGTCCCTGTAAAATAAAATAAAAATAAAGTAAAATCAAATCAAATAAAATAAAAGATATGTTCATTCTGATATTTTCCTAATAACTTCTAAGAGTTTCCATTTCAGAGTTGAATACTGCAAACTTGGGTTTGGCTGTCAATATAATGCAGGACACATTTATTTATAGGTGTAAAACAAGCTTATGTGGTTTGACTAGTGATTTTACAAATCTGTACCTGTTATCAATGGATCCCATCTAGTTCCATAGGGCAGTTGTCAGTCTGAACCAGACCCAAAAGGACATACATTGTTTATACTCACTAATAAATGGATATTAGCCAAAAAGTACAGAATATCTAGGATAAACCCCACAGAATTTAAGAACTTTAACAAGCAGAAAGGCCAAGTGAGGATCTTTCAATCCCACTTATTATGGGGAAGAAAATCATCATGGGAGACAGGTAGCAGGAGGAGTTAGGGTGGGAGATGAGAGGAGGATGGGAACAGGGAACAGGATCATGTGTTTGTGTGTATTATACAAAGTCTATAATAATAAAACTAAAAATGGCTTAGTACTAAGAAATTAAACACTATAATATTTTAATAAAAATGTTAATAATCAAATTTTCTCTACCAATCCAACTCTCTTAGACATAATGTATTTAATGTTAGGTTAAATCTTTGTAATATTTGTATTTAAATAAACATTATTTTATACAGGATAATATATATTCTGTTTCCACATAAGATATGATTTTCTATATATCATATAAAAATATATAGTAGATCAACACCTAATCATAATTCAAGACATAAATGATATATAATTTCAAATATAATTATCAAAAATTTTCAGCAAATTATTCTTAATACTCAACTAATTTTAGTTTGTAATTATTACTGTAGCTATGCTAAGTAATATGCGATCATTAATTAATTAATATTATACATACGAGAAAGATACCATTTGTCATGTATGAATGGTACTTTACAGAAGGTGTGTGTGTGTTTAATTTTGATCTTTGTACTTTTGGTATTTTTATTTATTGTGCGTGAATTCTTAGATTGTCTTAAACAACCACAGGGATAAAGTCAACACATTCTGTCCCAAGGCCAGGAGTAATGAGGTAATCACTTGATGCTATGAATTTAGGGAATTTGGAAAGACTTCATAATCGCATCAAATCCCTCTTAAATTACTTTCTGATACCTGACATTTCTTTGTCTTTAAGTAATGGAAAACATCAGAGAAAGCTAGCACACATCTCATTAGACATTTACATTTTAATTTCTAGTTCTCTAGCAAAATTCTGCTTGATGGGGGAGGTTTTTATGTAGAAAAAGTAAAAAAATTAAATAGTGATGTTCAAATAGTATTAAAACTAACCAGAATGAAAAAAGCATAAAGGAAAATTGAGTAAGTTAAAGACAAACTATCTAAATTATAACTTAATAGAAGAAAAGATTCAAACAGATGACTTTGTATTGAAAATACCTTCAAAACCAAACACAGTTCAAAATTTACTGTCAGTCAAGGGTCTAAGGTAAATGAAATATTCAAATTGAGTTTTATCATTTAGTCTGATATTAAATGGCAGAATTTCTACTTCAAAACAAAATGCAATTTTATATAAGACGTAGCAGAATTTCATGGTTGAAAGAAACAAATTTTGTAGTCTTATTCAAGATCTAGCCCTCATAAAAATCGTCCTGAAATTCCCCAAATGAAATAGAAACCTATAGACTAACGCTGACAACCTAAGTTCCAGACCTGTCCAGAATTTGGATAAACTCTGCATCATATGAACCAAAACCCAGCAATAGATGCAAAACTGTTCTTTGCATCATTAAATATTTGACTAGCATGAGACTGTCACGACCACACCAAGAACATTCTGTTTTTTAAACATAAGAAACCTATTTACATATGAAGAGTCTAGGTTGATTCTAGGTTGAGTCTAGGTGCAGATACTTACTCCTTCCAGTTCTCATAGAGGTAAATGCTTTCTTAGGTTTTTAATATTCTCTGACTATTTTCCCAGGAGCCTAAAGAGCATTTGCAGAAACACCCCAAAATAACATCTTTATTCCTTTCACAAGACAGAAGCTTTTATAATTCCTTTCATAATTACACATTCACCTCTCTATATGTAAACTTATATTTTCGGAGGTTTTCTTAATTTCCAAAGGTGATCTCTTAAAGACATTGGACACCATTGTGACAAATGATGCTTTAAAATGCAACTGTTCAAGAGAAAGCCTAGCATTGAGCATGCTCTAAGACTTCAGAAAGCTTGGCTGATAAATCACTGTCCAAAAATAACAGTTAATATAACATACAAGAAAAATATTAAATCAAGGTTCATTGATCCTTGAGTTAACAGAGTGCATGAGGAAGTGATTATTGAGCAGAATTAGGAGTATATAAAATGATTTTGTAAAAAAAATATTATGGGTTGATTTGGAATTATACATATTTTTAAAGACTCCATTAGCTTTTAACGCAATGTATCTCTTGAAAGCAAGAAATACTTGGAACTAGATCATGTGTTTTGATATAATAATCTAGTCTTCAACTGTTAGTTGGAGGACTTAGATGATTAACTTTCAAGTTACAATTAAAATATATTTGTTGTTTCTGTATTTGGTTGATTTTTTTCCTGGCCTGTACATATTTTCTGTTTTCTCTCTTTTCTTTCCTTTTTCTTTTATTCATCTTATAATGCTTACTGGTTAAGATGGACATTTTTTTGTTTCTTTCTTCTTGATACTCATTAATCTGGTCCTGAGCTTTAGATTGTTTCTCTGTTCTTTTGTTATAACTGTGGTTTCTTCTTCTATGTGTAAAATTCCTTTACTTATCGTACATCATGCAAGATTCATAGTTATAAACTGCATTATTTTGTGTTTGAATTACATGACTCTTGTTTCTATGTCATTTTTTTTTCAATTGCCTTGCTAAATGTAATCGTAGTTGGCAGTCATTTCCCTTCATGGCCCAAAATATATCATTCTATGCTTCCTTTCCTGACTTGTAGGTTTTCTCCTGAGAGCATGATGCCATACTGATGACATTGCCTCTGTGTGTTAGCTTTTATCTTTTGAAGCTTCCACAGAAGTCTCTTTGCTCTGTGTTTCTTAACATCCTAATGATGTGTCTTGGTCATGCCTGCTTGATATCTATGTTCATGTCTTCTGTTAAACCTCAGAGTCATTCTTCGTAATCTTATAGGATATTTTTCCTAAGCCTTTCACTCATTTCTCTTGGTTGTTGTTGTTGAAACAAGTTTTGCCCATACAAAATATCCTAAACATGTTTTCCACTTTGCTAGCTTTTGTATCAGCTACTTCTGCTCCTTGACTTCTTAAATATTCTCTTTTCATCATGCTCAAAGTCCTTGAAAGTTGTGATTATACTTGAATTCTTCCCTTAATTACTGTTTGAATATAAGAGTTTCTTACAGTAATTGTCTATTCCTTCTCTTCTTTCTTCTGCTTCCTCTCACTTGTTGGTGATGCTTTCTTATTCTTCACTTCCAACACTTCTGAATTATTCTTTTTCACAGTTTCCTTACTGATGCTTGCTCGGTGTTACTGAGATCTCAGCTGTTTCACGTTCTCACTCACACTGCTGAGTTTCTTTGCCAGGTCCTGAACTGACATTTTTTACATCATCAGCCTGTTTGAATCCTCTGGTAGAGCCAAAACCACAACTCTGACCTCAGTCGGGATAAGGGATGGGTTATTCTGATGCCAAATATGAGTGACCATGGCCTGGGAACTCATATTCAGATTATGATAAATTCCTTGTTCCAATATGCTAATAGTTTGAAGATTTTGTAATAACAGAACCAAAAAAATGTCATAAATCAAAGCACTTTTGAAAATATACAATTGGAAGCACTTGGTAGGTGGGAAAAAACAAATTAAGAACTCACTATAGGCCCTTGGTGCTATGCAACATCAGTTTAAGCCCTTTGGTTGGCTGGAAAGTGGGGGGTTGTTCATACACTGTACAGGACTTGTCTAAAGATAACAAAGATGTTAAAATGCACACAGAAGATGGCTATAATTGGCTATTACACAGGCTAAAGATGGCCCAAGGTATTTTGTCATTGGGCTTACAGTATCTCAGTTTCTCCTAATCCATTCATCAGCCCTGCAGAAAGGAGAGGTCTTCTTAGGAACAATCAGTCACATCCTCTCTGAGGTAATCAAATGTATTTAAAAGTAAAGTTATGGTCCTCCAACCCCACACTCCCTTGGGAATTTTAGGATTTCTCACTTAGTTTAGCTTATAGTTATCCAGGAATCTAAGCTTTGGTGATGTCATACTGGTTAGCTTTTTGTTTTTTCTTTAAATCTTTCTATGTTATGATTTGTACATTTTGGGGAATGTATTTCTGTCTCTATTTTTCTTCCTCCAGCTCTTCTGGCTTGCTTATGTTATTTTATGTGGGTCTTCTTAGTAGAGTGTGTCACTGGGAATTATTGGAAATAATCCCTATTTCTATTTAGTGAGAAGAGCAAGAAGACAGTCATGGGAACAACAGTTTGGCAACAAACTCACACTAACATGCTGTAAAAACCAGTTGAATATTTCACTACATCATCAAGAATATGAGCAGAAAGAGAAGTAGGACACTGTGAGGAAAAAATTGGTAGGAAATATTCATACAGCTAAAGAAAATTGCAATGATAATAAAAGAAGTCTATGCAATGGAGAGACTGAAAAATCATTGGAAAGGCTGAGGAAGTACTTGGAATAAAGGAACCAAAACCAACAACAGAACTAGCTGCAGTCCTAGAAGAAACAAGAATAAAACAAGGCTAGCAACATAAAGACAACAAGTAAAAACAAGATAAAATGTAAAGTTACAGTGAAAGAAAAAGTGTATTATATCAGTCAATATCTCTTCCTTTCTCAGGTGAGTGCTAAGTTCTTTTGGCCCTTGAATTATTTTCTGGCAGTAAATATGATGGCAGAAGCAATCACTTGTGTCGATGATGGAGTTCAAACACATTAGAGAAAGACTGGCTACATACAGTGTGTCTCAGAATCCAGTCAGACCCTAATGGCCCGCATGTACACAGGTAGGCCTTCCATCGGTCTTCCCTGTTGATTCGAATTCCCATGTAGGATCAACTCTACTGTATGGTTTTCCCAGTCTGCACTATGTGGAGAGCATCAGCCTTTCTACCAAACAGCCTGTCTTGGGTACTAGATGCTTGGATGCTAGATTTACACCCATGGGTGTCAGTGTCTCTGGTTCTGCAGTTGCTGTCACTGGAGCTTGTAGCTTTTGCATGGATAATCTCCTCTTTCTGGACTCTACTGTGGCTATTCTGTCAGTGTTTCACAATCTTTATCACAGTGTATTTGAGTCTGTTGAGTAGGTGCCTAGGGCAACTAGATGCAGTGTTTACATGGTTCTCAGTACTATCCTTCAGTTAGTCATCAGAAGGAAGGGACTTTGTGATTTAGGAAAATAATGGTGCCTGGAGTGGCCTACTTTCTAGCAGAGTGGTTTGAACTGTGAAGTCTGTGTAGGACCAGCTCCCTCCTTTACCACACTGATAGGTTCCATGGTACATCCTGCTCTGAGGCTCTTCCCTACCATTTGTTTCATGCAGCATGAAGATCTGACACACAGAATTTGGAGTTTAATGTGTTATCTTATGAAGATGTTCTTTTCCCTTCTGATCGCTATTCCCAGAGCGGAGAGAAGTGGATTCTTTTCATCTCCACTGTTTTGTTCCACACACTGAACTGGGATCTACTGTTTTCTTTGTAAATTTAAGACTCAGCTTTTCTGCATTTCCCCTAGTCTCCCTTCTTATCTACTGTTTACTGTGGCCCTCCCTTGGTATCTGTGATTATTTCTGCTCTTACAAATCAAATTTATTCTTTCAGAGTCAAAGAGACAAAGGTGTGTGCTAATGCCCATTATTCAGTGCCTCATTACATCCTGGGTTACGTCTAAGCACATTCCTCCGACCAGATCACATCAAGTGTACAAGACAGACAGAGAAAGATCAAAGATGCTTTATCTCCCCACAGGGAGAGAGAGGAGTCCTAAGAAACACTTGGGCATATTATGAAAGACAGAAGATTTTTTAGATTATGTGAAAATTCTAGAGATGAAATGATAATTGTCAACTTTGTACCAGTCACATCTCAGGCAGGAGGCAATACTACAAAAGTGTTGAATGAGAAGGGGAAAGAGTAGAAGCTCTCACAAGAATTGTGAGTAAGACTGATGGAAATCAGAAAGGACATAAACATTTATAGGCAAAATTCACATAAAGAATGGGCCTTTATGACTTGCATAGTGCTTTCCATTAACTTATTAGACCTCATAATTCAGAAGATATATTTGTTAGTAACATGCCAGTTTTTTTCTATCTTTAATTCACTCTGTTGTCATAAGGAACTGTCTACTAAATCGATATTCAGGGTAGATAAATGATAGAAGTCAAGTTATTCTTCCTATTTTATGTCCCCTACCCTTCAATATTGTCATCTGTTCTCAGTTAAACTGGACTCCAGTGTATATGTAACTCAGCTGCAACATTTACTACCCCATTGGTTTATTCATTCATGTTTGCTTCTAATTAGTGTTAGAAATAAATGCTAGAAGCTGAGAATGTAATCATAGAAATAGCATCCCATTTTGGAGAGATTTTAAGGATCAGGAGTAAAGAAAGGTAGGGTTTATTGAAATACATTCTACTTAGGGAACTACTTTATGTGCAATGATGACAGAAAGGAAAGATTCCACAATGGGAGCTTTCAGCCAAAAGTTTCAGGCTGCTCCTGACGAATCAAGATCAAGGACATGAGATTTTTCATTCTGCAAAGAATAGCAGTGAAAAGATTCCCAAATAGGAGGAAATGCTCATTCCACTGACAGGTGTGTGATGAGGTGAAGAAACTCTAAGCCTTCGAAACAAGTGGGTGAAAGATGATATGTGGAGGGTGAGTGGGAGAAGGAGAGACTGAGCAGATAATGGGAGACCGGGCCAGGAAGGAGTTCAGCTCCACGCCAAGGAATTCCCCTGAACCCGTCACCAGAGACCACTGAAGGAATTCAAGCAGGAAGATAACATAATTCAGTATTTCTGGCAGGCTGTTGGCTGCATTAAATAAATAATCAATACTTTTTATTTATCATCATTACTGAAACCCCGGAAAGCATCTCAGCAGTGAATAGACAGGAGCCTCTGAAAACTGCAATGCTATTCAAATAGTAAGCCTGCTCCACAGACTCATCAGCATCCTGGTGCTTCATCAGTCTCAGAATGCAGGCCCTTCCATAGTGGCAATTCCACTGTTTTAGGCTTCAAAGTAAATTGTTAGGTTCTCTATTTAATGACATAGTTCTACATCTCTTCTCAAACTTCCCGACATCCACACATTTTAATGATATTCAAAGACACTAAGGGTGTGGGGAGAGAGCTCAGACTGTAAAGTGTTTGTCATGAAAGCATGGCAACCTCTTTTCTATCTCCAGAAGCTATGAGAAATAAAAAGCTGGGGTGCAGTAGCTGGTGTTATCGAGGGGATGGCAGCAGGACAATCCCTGACACTCCCAGGCTAGCCAGTTCAGAGTACTTACTCTGTGAGTTCCAAACCAATGAAAAACTCCTAGCTCAAAATAAAAGGTGAAAGATGCCTGAGTAACAATACCTAATGTTATTTTCTGGCTTCTGAGTGGGCATGCACACATGAGCACACATACCCACTCATAATGGTATGTACATGTACATCACACACAATGTACACACAACATACAACACACACTCATATCTGTGACATATACGAATAGTGTTTGTTTCTTTGGATTACAAGTAACAAAATTCACTGTGTTCAAATTACAATTGGAAGTGTTTCAATGTATTTATTAATCCATTACAAATTTACAAATATCAATAATAATGTCATTTCATAGTCATTGTTTTGTTTTTAAAAGAAACTGTACTCTTTCAAGCATAAATCAACTATTACTAGCTGTTCATATTTGTTTTTGAAAATATTTTCAATCTCAGGCTCCAGCGAGGATGGATGAATTCTCTAAGTTGCTTCTTCATTTAGTCAGTTGTGATATGTTGTTGTTATATACAATGAGAATCTTTTCTCATCCAGATAGTTAGAAAATGGCTAACAATTCTTTTCAGACATTTATTCTGATCTATTGAGGGCACGGATTGAACACAGAGGTAGAGGAAGGATAAATTTTCTCTCTCTCTCTGAGGCTTGAGTGGGGACATCCATCTACTACTCACACACCTCTGGACCTCAGACCTCAGAAGTGGAAGCAAGCACACTTGGCCCTCTACTGGTTGTTCAGCCTTCAGAACTGTGGTCCCAGCCTCCTGGTTCTTCCAGAACTGCCATTCTCTCCCCTCCTTAAACAGAATGGCATCCTCAAACTTGATTTGAACATAAAACATGATATTCCACTTGGGACATTTAAAGAAATACGGGTGTTATGAAGGCTATCTGCGGCCAGCAGCCTGAATGGCTGTGGACACTTCTTTCTCAGTCACCCGGCAAGCACCATCTTAAGCCAGAGTGCTGCAAAAACAAGGGCTCCCCTGAGCTGGAGTTTAATGAACTTGAGGGAATGTTTGTGTGTATAAATAAGAGGGAGAAAAGTATTATGAATATGTTTAGCAGATGTTGAAAAACATTAAAAAAACACTGCAGGGAACATAAAGTAAATAAAATAGCTAATATAGAAAAGGCTCACTGAGGCGTTCAGTTATGCTAAGTCTGTTCAGAAAATGAAAGGTTTATAGAGGCTAAAAGGAGCAAAAGACAGAAAAATTAATTGCTTACTATACCCACTGGCAGTCAAATAAAACACAGCCATATGCATTCAAATATAGTTTTAAGAATTTAAAAAAATGTTGTATTCACTTGTATATACTTGAAACAGATAAGATCAGTATCCAGCTAGATATCAATCATTAAGCTTTAAAAGAAAAAAGAAAACAAAAAAACAAACAGTGCTCACTTTCCAGTTCTGTAAAACAAGTCCCTAGAAAATAAATGGATTAAAAAACCCACATTCACTATTTCAGTTTGTGAGAGTCAGGAGGCCAGGGACTAATGTTCAAAAGGCTGCAAGTGAGTCATGGGACCTGTGACCTCATCAGAAGGCACAACTAGGGAAGAACTCCTTCCCAAGCCTTGATTTCACCAGCAGAATACACTCCCTTGAAAATGGAGGATTCATGAAACATGATCTCTCAAAATAAAACAGTAAGTCCAATGATCTAGGCTCCCTCCCAATGTCATCACCAAACATACAAAGCCAGCCACTGGGTAGAATCATAGGCTATTTTTTATTCAAATATTAGTAGCTTACAACAGCATGAATATTAAGAGACAATATAGGATCAGATTTTAATTTTGCCTGAACTACTTCCTATGTGTTTATTCTCAGACACTTTCATGAACTCCTGATTCACCATACAAGGTTCTCATATCAATCACAGAAGATAGCTGTAACATGGACTGTATCAAAGAGCTGCCTAACTAAACACAAATGCTACTAATAAAGTTCACAGTGCTCAAAGTCAATTGTGTGCATAATACATTCTATGACGTTTTGGGATTCATTGCTGAGGCTTAGCCAATGTCTTACTTTGAGTACTATATATGAAGGATATAAGCAACCTGATCTAATATATTAAAAAAGAAGCAATTTAAATATATGTAAGTACAAGAAGAAATATCCATAAGAAAAAATTAGAGTGGTTTCACAGGCATAAAAAATAAACTAAATTGTCTCTACTGACTTCGAGTCTTGTTTTTTTTTTTTTACTATATTGGAAGAATATTAACTGTTCCTATGAGTGACCTATATTTACAATATTTACTGTGATGACAATGAACACCCAGATGTTCATTGATGTCTCTGACAAAGGTCAGACTCCTCTATTTTAACTGGAGGAGTTTATGTATCAGAATAAGAAGCACTAGCTTGCTTTTATACAAAATGAATCAAAACAACTAACTTGCTGGCACACCTGGATGATAGCACCACAAATATTTTACCTCCCTTTCAGTGGCTTATCCCTCTGCTTCTGATTTTGGTCCTATAAACATAAACTATTAATCCATACATGCATATGTACTTAGAATATAACTAAAACAAGTTTCAGGCATTGGGAATTGGAAAACAACTTAAAATCATACAGAGAACGACTAGTTCTATCATGTTCTATAGAAAGTCTTTTGTGCTTTACTTAAATAATGAAGATCAATAAATACAGAGCTTCAGGGCATATAAGAAGTATAACTAGAGACTGAAGCGAGAGTCTAAGATAGAGTTCTCTTTGCAATAGTAATGAATAATGGTACTAAAATGGACCTAGATCTAGATCAAAAAAGAGGTTTTATTCACACACATTTTTGTTGGTCAACTCTTGAAATAACATTCGGGCTTTAGACAAGTGGGTAATCTGATCCTAACACAATGTTATTACTTTTTGGGTAAAGAACCATGTGTATGCTCAGACTTTAAAGAGAAAACAAACAAAAATCTCAAAAGAAGCATCTCAAAGGAGGTTGACAAGAATCAGTTCTCACTCAAGTTGCCAAGAGTTTATTATCAGAATCTTGGACAGTAGTGTATGAACAAAGATAATAGGAAAACAAACAACAAAGATGAGAGCTGTCATTGCTACATTAGCATGAAAGCCATTGGGTTAAACCATATCTGCAGAAGAAGAGAGTGTGGAAATCAAGATGATATATTGGTAAAACAGCTTGACAATTCAGTTAGTTGTAAAAGAAAACTCTACCTTTTAAGGAAGACTGAAAGTTCCAAAGGAGAAAGGAAAGGATTACTCTAAAAGTCTCAGAGTTCACAGAGGACTTAGCCAAGAGAAAACATGTGAGTAAAAGTGAAGATTTTAACTGATTTAACTTTTATTTCTATTGTTTTATATAATTTTGAAACAGATAAAAAACTAAACTGCAACTCTCATGAAGCTGACATATCATTTATGGCCCCAGGCAAAATGAAGCATATAGTCTTTTTATTACACTGCTTTAATCATTTGAAGACTCAAGTAAGAAATAATAATAATAAACCATTAGGCACTGTTAAGATTACAATGACCCAGAGGTAGCTAACCTAGCAGCATTGCATAGAAATTTTCAAGGTGGCAATTACTAAAGGCAGTTGGATGTTTGATTAGTTACTTAATAATACAATGTTTCATTATGAAACAAAGAACAGTGAGCATAAATAAAATCTACATCACCCTTTGGTAACTGCTAATTAATTTTTCTTTCTATTTGTCTTTGGAGTTCCTGCTTTTTCTCTACCCCCTGTAAACTTTAGGGACAAAAGCTTCTGTTTGTTGTTCAACCTTGCTCATGATAAGCAGTGGCCTTATGGGGCAATTATTTCTTGTTATACTTGATGTTGAGAGTTTGCAATTACAGCCTACATGCCTATTTCCTAAAATTTGCATGGGGTAGCATGTCAGAACACATACTTTCAAAATTAATTTTTCTTAATTTTTTTCCTTCAAGTCCCCACCCTGCTTGAGTTCCTGTCCTGACCTCCTTCGATGATGAACAGTGGTATTGAAGTGTTAAACAAACCCTTTCCTCCCCAACTCACTTTTGTTCATGGTGTTTTATAACAGCAATAATAAACTAATTAAGACAATGATGACCCAAGATTACATCTTCCAATTATACACATCTTCATTAAATTGTTAGCTATTTATAGAGAATGTCAGAAGTATTTTGAACTACTACATAAATCACAAATGTCTTTTAAACATTTAAAAATGGTTGTTTGTTAATAGGAAGAATATCACACATCTGTCACTTGTGTGATAATGAAGGCTAGCAAACCATAACCATTTCTTTTTTTATTTTTTTGTTTCATTTTGATTTTTTTCATCCTCCTAAGTATTCATTCACTGAGAGAAGAGAAACAGAAAAACACCAAACTTAAGCAAATAAAGTTAAGATAAATTTTCCAGACAAGGTCACAATAGGCTTTCTTGTGTAGACATGCTTGACAACATCCAGTGAAGAGGAGAATCAGACCCCAAAGAGTGTCGACCTAAATAAGATCATTCAAAGAAAATCACTGAGCCTTTCAGAGATAGAGAAAAGTCAGCTAAACTAAACACCACAGTAGGATCTGTGCAAGCAAAAGTGATTGTAAAGGGAGACATTGCTGAGAAATATGCTCTAATACTGTCGACTTGATTAAACCGTTCAGCACTTTCATTGTGCCTGGAGGCTTCGATATAATTGTATGCCATCATTGAAGCATCACAGTGGCATTTGATATTTGGAAAGAGAAGGCAACTGGTAAGATTCATTCGAAGAGCTTTGCATTCTCTTATGAAGGGTTCTGAAATGGGGAACTATTTTATAAGTGGATTTCATTCATGCAAATGAACCAATTTCCCTAATGGGGTGCAACGGTGACAGACAGACGTATATGTACACACCTACATGTACCAGCTGCTCACTTAGGCAGAGCTCTTGCCAGTCTCTATTTGACTTCCCATTATTGCTGTGGTGTCTTTGTCCTTTCTGAGTCCCCACCATTCCTCTCAACATCAGCGACAGCTACATTTCCCCCAGAGAACTATCAATGGTTACCATACCTTGCTGCACCTCATGTTCTTCACTGATAAACAATGACTCAAAGCCAATGTCAAGCAATGTCATTCAGCACATCTGTTTTGTTATTACAAATTGTGAGGCCTCCCTTCTGGGTTCTTTTTCCATGACTACAGCAGAAACAAAGCAAGTAGCATGAGTGTCTTCGTTAAGGTTTTATTGTCAACATAATCACAGCAACTTTTATAAAGAAAAACAGTTAACTGGGGCTAGCTTACAGTTTCAAAGATTTTGTACATTAACATTATGGCATGTTACAGGTAGACATGGTGCTGAAGAAGTTGCTGAGAATTCTACATCTGGATCAGCAGGAAACAAAGACACTGGGCCACACCAGGCAAGCTTCAGCTTCCTACACCTCAAAGCCCAACCCCTAGTGACACACCTCCTCCTACAAGCCCACAACTCCTAACAGTGTCACTCTCTATGAGCCTATGGGGACCATTTTAATCAAACCACCACAATAAGCAAATAAATGATGTGGCCCTATCAGAATACAAAGAAATACAAAGTATCCTTTACCAAAGTCCTATGTTAACTCAGTTCAGCATTTTGATTTTTTAAGTAGTATACGTTTAACGTACTGATGTTAAAATAACGCACATCCACTTCCACATGTAAGGCCACTTTTGATGCCAAGTATTTTTAAAATTGGATCTGAAGTTAAAATTAAAAAAAAAAAAAACAGAATAACTTTCTATTCTGTCCTACGATTCTCATAGAACAGAATTTAATTTTAATCTTAAATATTTCCTTAATTTGATCAAGCTTATGTTTTGCGTATTTCTAGAGATTAGAGCATGGGAAATCGGCCCTGAAGCTCAATCTAGCCTCAGTATATTGGAGTCTGAGATATTGTTTCTATACATGGATAAATCACCTTTAAGACCAAGAGTGGAAAGTGAGATGAAATTGAAAGCATATGGCAATTTTTCACAGCTTTCTTCAACTTTTGCCATTATTCTCTACCTCTTTCAAATTTAATTCCCTGTATGAGAAAATACAGTCCATAAAGTTTTGAGATACAGTGTACCTGAGCTCGTTCATTCTTCTGCACTTCAGTGGTTTTCAGTATTAAGTGTTCTTCTGTTTGGGTTTTACATTTTATGCCTAGGTGGGGTATTTGAGTATTTACCAATAAAATAATTCTAAAATTTGGATTTGAAGCTTAAATTTAAAAAATACTATAAGTCTATTTTCTGTCTTATGATTGCCATGGTTCTTATAACAAATCAGCTGAAATATGGTTGGTCACATTTTTCTAGATTTTCCAAAAAGTTTTAAAGCATTATTCTTTGCTAACAATCAATTACTACCACTTACTATATATTGAATACTAGCATAGGCCATACATTTTATAAAAATAGATTAACGGCTACTAATATGGAAGTTTTGGTATTGCCTCTGTTTAAGTGGGTAATTTTAGGAACAAAAGCAATTTGAGTAGCTCTGTTTTCCAATTATTTTCGAGTGCAATGTATACAGGTCTTTTGTGGGACTGCGTAAGGGTATCCTGGTTCATGGCTGGGCATGGGCCTGGAACCCCAAGACTCTAAGTGAGAAACGGCAAGCATTCGGCCATGCCCCCAGAACCCAGAGTCCTGATGAGCAGTCTCATCTCCATAGACCTACATTGTTCAGTCTCATGGCCATTACAGCCCCTCCCAAAGTGCACAGGTAGAGGGTGTGACCACAGGCCTCAGGCCCTAGGGATTTACATACTAATGAATTCCAGAGGGCGGAGCAAATTAAGCATGCTTCCCCAGAACCTCCTCCTTTCTCCCTCCCTATTTAACTCAGGTCTGGCCTGAGTTTTAGGGGGGTACATTCAGATCCATCTACCATCTGCCATGACAATAAACCCTTTTGGAACCAAGGACTTCCTCGTGTTATTGGGGCCTGCTGTCACCAAAGCTCTGGAACCCTAGACCTTCTTGTGTATGTGGGATCAGCCATGTGGAAAGCCTCTGGGATTCTGCTGTGGCCTATTTTTCCCACAGTCTTTTTGTGAGAATGATGGTGCAGTCTTGGGGCAGGGCCTAGTGTCTCCATTCTGGATGTCAGCAAGGTTGCCAGAGCATGTTCAGTGCAGAGAAAAATTTGTCATATTCCCAAATGTCATTGGAGCTAGAATTCTGGCGGGGAGGCGATTAAAGAACACTGAGTCCCCAGCTCAATTTTTCACTTTCCTCCAAAGTCATCTATGCTGCATCTCTTAACAGTAATGAAAAACGAACACATTACTCCAAATAAGCTAACTAAAGGAGCTATAGATGTAAGTCAGAAATCATAGTAGCTGATTGACATGTACAATTCTCTGAAGTCAATCCCTAGTAACTGAAAAAAGGTAATAAATAAAAATAAGTTAGGTGTGCCTTTAAACTTTATTATATTTTAAATGTTTACATTGAGCTCAACCTAATAAAATCATGTTCTTGAAGATGCTGCTTGCTTTTAAGTGATTGATCTTAAATAGTATGTATTTGCGGATGTACGTATGATAGTTGCCTATAGGCCTCTCTGGCTCAAACATTCTGTCTTGTCTGCAAGCTTGGACGTCTTTCAGAGAATAAGACCACAACAGAAACAAATCAAGGGAAATAAAAAGCATATTTTAATGAATTTTTTTACTGGAAAAAAGCCATAATCTACCATTCTATGCTTCCTCTCTGTTTCACTCTAGAAGAGGACTATCTCTGACCCTAAAATCCTGACAAAATAATAATAAATGTTGCTGTTTTCACTAAGAGATGGACATAGTTTTGCTTGTATGTTGCCTTATCAAGGTATAGAGTGAACAGATAATACATTCAAAGTAGACTTTTTAATCTGCTGCCTGTTTTAAGTTTTTGCCACAAAAAGTAGACAAGCAAACTAGGATAAAATTTAAAGAAACTTAAGTATTTTCATAAAGTTCAGGCAAATGTCTATGAGATCTTTAAAGATGATTCAGAAAGAATGAGTTAATAGAGCTCTTTGAAATAGTAACAGAATATTTCCTTTATGTTGTTTTTGTTTATTTGTTTATTTGTTTTTCAACAGAAGTTTTCTTTGTGTAGCTTTGGTTGTCCTGGAACTCACTCTGTAAACTAGGCTAAGCTCGACTTAGAGATCTTTCTGCCTCTGCCTCCTGAGTAATGGGACTAAAGACATGTGCCACCACTGCCCGAGTATACCAGAATATGTTAACTTAAATCCTAATAACTAGTTACATTAAATTTTACTGCATACAAATTGCTAAGACATTCAATCATATAGAAATGACAGAACATTTACAATCATGACATGGGATCAGAGTTAAACAAGCAGTGAAGTCAAGTTTTAGGAATAAGACTGTAGTTCCTAGACTGAAAGTATGCAGGGACCGTCATTCCATTGTTCAAATTAAGCAAAATGTATAAATAATCAAATTATTTCTCTTGTATAATTAGCTTGTGTAAATGTCACTTTTATTTTCTCAGATGAAATCATGAGATGGGAACTGCACACAAGCTGTGGGAATACACTGGGCTGAGGCCAGAGTGTTTCCTTCTCTGCTTTAACTATCCCTAGTCCTAGGCCTGGAAGCTTGTAGTCTCTGTGAAATCTAAACTTCCAAGCTGACTGATTCAATATGATTTGCCCCAGCTGCTGATTGTGTTCTGTTTTAACCTGTGTCTAGTTCGTTCTCTCTGTAACCTGTTTCTGTAAAACTGTCCTGGTAAAACTGCTACACACACCCACCGATCACACACACATACCACTACACAGCTCACGTTGTGCTCTTCCGCTGCTCTTAAGTAGCCTCTCTTCCTCTGCTGCTATATGCTGGATTGTATATCTTTGGATGTGATCCCTTGCAAGAGCAACCATGTTATGTAATTAACATTTTCTACAATTTAAAAATAAAGGTCTGATTTTTCTTTTACTCTTTATGATGAGCTGAACGTATACACAATTTGATTATTTTCTTACAGGATATATTGACCCCGAAGTATAAATTTGCTGTTTATTTTTAAGCAATTACAACACTAAATTCAAAGACAAAGACAGCAACAAGCTAAATCAAAACTCACTTGATTTTATAAAATTAAGAAGTCACATTGTCTTTGAAGAAGTTATATAGGTAAGGTACACAAATGACCTGTGGCTGGTTATTCTAGAACCATGTCTTCACCTCTGCCAGACAGTGGGAATGATCAATCTGATAAGGTTTAAAGGGCAATTTTCATGAATAGTGTAGGAATAGAACATACAATCCTATAGCATATCTTATTTTGCTTTTGACACCATTTATACTTCTTGAAGACTACCTAAGAGCATTTTGAGCTGGAGAAATAGTGTGGTAGTCAGCTTAGCTGTAAGGGCCATATACACATATCTAACTGAATTAGATCTTAGGTTATGGTATAACAAATGATTTCTCACACTGCCCAAGGAAGTCTGTCCTCAAATCAAGGTAAAAATAAAATCAAATTGTTATTTTTTATCCTAGGGCATTAAAAAACAAAAATAGGAATGTCCTTTTTAGAAAATGTCCTAAAATTTTTTGAAGCTGTGTTTTAAGAATACTTGGCATATATTTTATAGGTGTTTAGATTTCTAATGTTTCTATACAACTGAAATCTAGAAAACTGGGGTACTCATTTCCGCTAACAACTTATTTAAAGACTTCTACCAAAGCAACCTGATGTAATTAGCTTTCCAGCATTTATGGCCATGAGTCAAATGTCCAGGCTAGCATACATTAATTGATTACAAGGTCATGGTCTGTAAGTTGTTCTGGAAACTTGGTCCTCCAGCTTTTCTCTGTAATTTTTCCCTTTAATATTATGAATTTAAACAGGGTCTGTGCCAGTTTCAGTCAGCATCCATACATGCTTTCTACTAACTTCTGAGTCCATAGCCATTTTGATATATTCACTGACCATCAGTAGAAATTAAAGAGTCCACTCTCCCGAGGTGAAAAGCCGATTGATGGGCAAACAGAATGTTTGTATCATTTGTCACATAACGTATATTAGTCTTCCTTGGAATCTAAGTTTTCAGAAATAAAATAAGCTACTGAATGAATGAAAATGATGGGGTAATGTAAAGGTGGAAGGTACATGTGTTGACATTTTGAAAATATCAGACTTCAGTTTGAAATGGTATATAAGTAACTACCTGAACACAGATGCAGGGCTACAGCCACTCACTGAGGCTGAACATCTTATTGTGACTGGAGACCTTTGCATAACATGTGAAGGGATATATTACCATGCTCAGAAACATGACTCTGTATTTCTCCATTATATTTGTAGCCAAGAAAGCAATCTACATGTTTTAGGACTATTTCTTTGTGGTATACTACCTTTAAGAATTAATCAGGTGCATGCCTTCATTCACTCTTAAGAAAGTGAGGCCATATATACACTGCATTGTACAATATGTTTACTTTGTTGAGTTATGGTTTTTTGTACGGTCTTATGCTTTTCAAGGATTTAGTCAGTTGTTGTGTGTTTTTGTTTCTTTTGACTTGTTTATTTTAAGATGGGTCTCACTTTATAGTCCTGGCTGGTCTCAAGTTCACAGAGACCTCCCTGCTTTTGCTTTCTGAGTCCTAGGATTAAAGTCATGTTTTGCCATTAAAAAAAAAAGAATTAATCAGGTGTTTTTTTATTTATCTTTTACTTTGTTTAAAAATATTTGTGGTATAGGCACCATGGTTAAAACACTATAGTAAATGCTCACTATACAAGACTTTGAGTCTATATATTTTAAGTATATTATTCCAGAACCTGGTATACTCCTTGACATAGTTAAAGTTTACAGAACAATATACACAACGATTAAGTTAGACAGTGGATGCTTTGTGTGAGTGAGTGTGAGTGTGTGTGTGTGTGTGTGTGTGTGTGTGTGTATGTGTGTGTTTGTGTGTGTGTGTGTTTGTGTGTATGTGTGTTTTCATTTGGGTATATGGATGCTGGTGTTTGTATATATGTTTATACATGTGAAGGAGCGAGAACAACTTCAGTTGTCCAGGAATTGTTCTTCCTTGGATGTTGGCTTATTTATGTTGAGACAGTGTCTCTTATAGAGCTGAAGCTTGCTCAATCAGGCTACCCTGGCTGATAAGCAAGGCCCAAGGATTCTCTTCTTGTCCAAATTTGCTTTTTATTGTCATAACAAACACCATGATCAAAATCCTTGTCAAAGAAAGGGTTTATTTCATCTAACAACTTATATGATCACTGGAGACATGAACTCCAAGTAAGAACATGGTGGCAGAAACTTAAAACAGAGACAATGGAGGAACAGTGCTGACTGGCTTGTTCCACATGGCTTATTCAGCCTGCTTTCTATACAACCCAGAATCACCTTTTTAGTAGTGGTGCCATAACCTACAGCAAAACATCCCTCTCATGTTAATCATCAATCAAGAAAATGTTCCTTGTACTTGTCTATAGGACAATCTGATGTAGATAACTGCTCAAATAAGTCTCAATCTTTCCAGATACCTCCAGCTTGTGTAAAGTTGACAAAATCAAACCAAAGCATATACCATCTCTCTACAGTGCTGAAAATATATCAGAACACCACATCCCTGGCTTTTTCCATGGGGCTAGGAATTAAACATAAGTACTTATGTTTGCCAAACAAGTATTTTATAGGAAGTGCTATTTCCCCAGGCCTAGAAATAGACTATTTTTTTAACTTATAAAAGATGGTAAAAGTACTTTCTGAGATACCATTTAACATGAAAAGGTAATAAAATTTTTATGAATCAAAGAACATTTTAATTTCTACATCTAAATATTAAAACACCCTAATTTTATTTTTCTCAAATTTTCTCTTTTGAAAGTCATGTTTCCTAGCTTTTTATTATATTTTTATAGAGGTTATACTAATGAATCAGCCTGTAAAACTCATGTTTTCTTCTTCCTGCAAAACTCCTACTTACTGAGTCCATTTTAATCCAGTGAACTTCTAAAGACCTCTAAGACATCATTATCTACCATTTCACCTCTGACTCACTTCTGTGCACATCCAAAAGCTTAATTACCTTTTCTTTTAAATAAACTTCTGTTAGATAAAATAAGCCAGGAACAGAAAGGCAAACACGGCATGATCTTATTCACACGTGGAATGTAAAAGGTTTGATCTCATAAAAGTTGAAATTAGAATTATATTCTCTAGAAATTGAGAAGAGAAGGAAGTGGTAGAAAATGAAACCATTTTGATAGGAGTGAGTCTTCATATTCTGTGGAAGAACAGAGGGAATATAATTTAAAATAATACACATCAAGGCAGAAGAAGGGATATGTAACTTATCTACATTGAAGAAATAATAAATCTTTGTTGATGAATTATGAGTTGACTACTAACCAACATTAATCAAATGCTCATAAATATGTACAAATATAAACCAGCCAATACGAACTAATATTAGGGAAAAAGTGCATTTTGCAATTAGTATTTCGAGATAGAAATGGGGTGATACACAGGAATTAATCACTTTGAATAATGAGACGATCATAAAGAGAGGTGCAGGACTTTCTTTATGTCCTAGTGATTGGCAGCTCTGTTCCTGAGGCTCTCAGTATGCAGTCCTCTACCAGAAAGCATCAGAGAAGCTGGGGATCTTCAGAAACTGATGCATCAGGCAGGACATATCCTTCCGTTTTTAAGAAGCTCCTTTAGATGTTCTGATTCCTGAACATCTTTCCTCTCACTGTTCTACATTTTTACACAGTTATCTCCCATGACCCTAATTCAACACCTGTTGTCTACTTTAAGAACCTACATGTTTGAAAGAGTGTATTACTCTCTGCTAATTAATTTTACAGTGGTATATTTTGATGATCTTTTTACTCATTCCTCCTCCAACTCATCCCAGGTCTTCCTCTCCAAACTCTGTTTTCTCTCTCCTTCATTTTCTCTAATAAGCAACACAAACACAAAAAGGAAAATCGAAATAAACAAAAATGAAGACAAAAATGACACAATGAAACAAATCCTCCCCCTCCCCTCCCCCCCCCCACACACTTACTGTGAAGGCCACTTTGGGTTAGCCAACAATTCCTGGACATGGAACCTACCCTGGAGTGGAGTCGAGTCGATATATTCAGTAGTGCTCCATTGATGAAATCTTGATTTTTCATTTTCCAGTAGGCCACTATTTATTTAAAATGTATTTTTAAATCACTTTGTAGGATTCTGGAAAAATAATTCCTAGGAAGATAAACTTAGATATGAGAACATCGAAATTCAGAATGGCACTGTTTATGTTTCCTTTCTCATCCCAAAGGAATAACGAGTTGAAGCCAGTGGATCCAGCTACATAAAGTCACCTGTCTTTAATCAGAAGACTTCAAACACACCATGAGTCAGGGTGCAGAAAGTGAGTTCATTTTTTTTTTCATTATAGCATTTTTGAACCCTGACATGCATCCAAATCAATACAATAGAACATGGGAGAAAAACACCATTTCATTTAAGAAAGTTTGAATTACATCCTACTCAAAGTGGTGAATGCACATATTCCCCCAGTTAATCAAAAATAGAAAACTAACACGCTCAGTCTTGTTTGCTTTTTTTTTCTTTTTATATGGATGAAGTACAGCACCAACATTTGAAAATAGTTTTGAGAGAACTAAACACTGCCTTTCCTATCACCTCAGTGCTGACACTAAATTAAAAAAAAAATACCCAAAAGTCAGGTCTGCTTAGTTTTCTGAAACCTTTCCAACCCTGTGGTAACCAAGAATGATATAATAGCAGCAAATCAGAGGAGTTGAAGCCATAGTCTGTGGCCAAACTGCAGAGATTGGGATCTTAGATCTGCTCTTTGTTATGTGTACAAACAAAGCTAATTATTTCACCTTTGGGTATCACAGTTTTTTTCATTTGTAAGATGAAATCTGTTGCCTTTGTGAACTTTATTTTTGACTAAAAAACTAATATTCATATTATAAGGAACATTTTAAAATATACTATTTATAAAGACCAGTGAAGGCAGCCATCTGAATCTGTGGGGTTTGCATCTGTATATTTGTCCCAGCTAATTTTATGTCAACTTGACAGAAGCTAGAGTCATCTAAAAGGAGGGAACCCCAATTCACAAAAGGATTACATAAGATCCAGCTATAAGAGAATTTCCTTAGTTAGTGACTGATGAAGGAAGGCCTAGCCCATTGTGGGTGGTGCCAGACTTGGACTGGTGTTCTTGGATTCTAAAAGAAAGGAGGTTGAGCAAGCTATGAGGAACAAGCCAGCAAGTACCACTCCTCCGCAGCCTCTGAATGAGCTACAGCCTCCAGGTTTCTACACTGTTTGAGTTCCTGTCCTGACTTCTTTGAATGATAAGCAATGAAGTGGAAGTGTAAATTAAATAAACCCTTTCCTCCCTAACTTGCTTTTAGTCACAGTATTTCACCACAGCAATTGTAACCCTAACTTAGTATTCAAACAACGATGGAAATAAAATATGTTTTATAATTGTATCTATACTGAACAAGTAATTTTTTTATTGTTATTCTTTTTAAAATATGGTGTAGGAACTATTTACATAGCATTTACATGGATTAGGTATTACACATAATTTAGAGATGATGTGAACTTCCTGAGAGGGTGTTCATAGTGATATACCAACACAATGTCATTTTGCACGAGAGAGTTCAGCACCCACTGATTCTGGTGTTCATGGGAATCCAGGAATCAATACCTGAAAGATAACCAAGAAGTGAGTGGAAAATGGTAAAAAGTATGAACATTCTTATCAGCAAAAATAATCTCATCGCAGTTTTTAGGCAGTGAATGCAGTTGACAAATAGCCAAGCTACATGTGTATAACTTATGGCATGTGTTATGTACAACATTCTTTTCATTGAGCTAGTCATTCTGTCATGTTACCCACACAATTTGTATTGAAACAGTTGCACCAATGCAAAACTTTCTTTTTTTACAGAGCGCAATACAATGATTATAAGAAGGGAAAGGTAAGGATGTGCTTCTATGTATCAACAACTAATAAAAAGTAGAGCTAAGTTATTACTATTTTATACACAGGAAAGTAAATTTAATACTAGCCATTTTTAAATAAGTACTATAATGCCAAATGAATTACATAATTTAAATTAAGTCAATAAACAAATGGCATGTTATTTGTCTCAAGCATTGAGTTTTTATTCTTTATGATAGTAATGCCTATTTTCATATGATGTGATAGCCAATGAATGAATACTTTTAGATAAAGATCATTTATAGAAATGCCTATAAAATTATATCTTATGAAAATGTATTTTTTTAAGCAAAGTCCAAGGGAAAAGTAAGAAACACCATGATACTCATATTAAAAGTGGCTCAAGTACAGAGAGCTAGTAATTGAAAACAATCTATGTCCACATTAGAAATAGAATCAATTATCAATATGAAATCTACTAGTTATAAAGTCTTTGAACTCCCATTCTCTAATAAACAAACCCTTATTCATTGTATATGTTTAAATATTCAATTATTTAATGCTAAAACAGCCAACATTTTAAACCTTTTTCTGCACATAAATGGATGTCTTACAACACATCCTGTCAAGTAATCACTGATCCAGCTGAAGCTACTAAAGAAAAGTCACACCCTTTTGTCTTGTTCATTGATAATTTTGGTTACTCCTTGAAAGGCTATCATCAATCACATCCAGAACAAGGCTCTAGTTATTCCTTTGCTGTAATAAAAACAGTAGCCTTATAAAATAGCCCTCTACCCATAGGAAAACTAAAGCACTATTACTGCCAAAAAAATTCCAGAATCCAAGTAATGTAACATTGCCACTTATGAACGACAGAGAGGATATTGCTTACTTTGTACTCTGATCTTTCTCATCTCTTTATTTCTGACTTTTTTACCTTGTTTCTGAAAAATAAAAGGCATCAAACTATTAAAATGGATAAAAACATAAAGTTCAATAAGCACACGATCAGCAAGTGTGAATTATCTTCCTACAAATGTGAAATGATTAAAGAGTTAGACTGTGTTGTTGAAACAGAAAAGATATAAAACATTCCCAGGCCTCAAACATGAAAGAATTCACATAATAAGAACAGGCATGGGCTAAAACATATTTTTTCTACTTAAAAGGAGAGTCTGTAAATGGAAGGTTTACTGCAGAGAGGAAACGGATCTAAGGAACCTGGCAAAGAATAAAAACATACAAAGATTAGAAAAGACGGGAGAAAACTGATGGGCCAGAGTTCAACTTACACATAGGGTATTTGTAAACAGTAAGCAATTGATATTAAGGTTTGAGAAGCATTGTTAGAGGACATAATTGTAATCATTAATAATCATTTGAGTTTTTATATAAACTATGTACTTGAACATGTTTGATTCAAAAGTGAAGTAGGATAGAATTGGAGAAATGATGATATCGGTCATTGACAAACATAGAACCTTTGTAATATGTAAGATGTTATGTCATTCATCCTGCAGTAATTGCTTCATTTGGTCCTCAAACTGTTTAGGCCAAACCATTGTTTCTATTAGCAGAAGTTAAAACTAACAATCATGATGACTTTAGCAAAATCACCAGTCAGTAGGACACACCTACCTACTCCCAAATGCAGTCCTCTTCTATCACTAAAGAGCCAAGGGCACAATACACTGACATAGGATCATTCCATCCAAACTGTACAAGAGAAGCGACTATCAATAGAAAGAGACAATGATTACCATTTGTTTATGTCTTGGTAAGGTGTCTCAGTCCATATACAGCAAGAAGAAAAAAATGTTAGCATAGGAGAGTCATGTAGAGAATTCAGGCCATTGGCTGGGAAGCTAAGTATCACCTACAAGGCTCTGATTGAATATCCACTATTGCAAATGTAAAAATAAATGAAAAACCATGTAAATAAAACAGTACACTTCATGATATTCTGAAGGGAAGGGAAGGTCATGAGTGTCTTTTTTTTCTGATGATTTCTAGCGTCATGATGTTTAGCTCTTGTATAAGGCAAGTAACATTTATTCAATAGCCCATGTACTCATTCTTCAGTAATCTTTTTGTTAACCTGAAATAGTAAAGGTTTGGAAGTTGAGGATAGGTAGGTGTGTCCTACTAACTGGCAATTTTGCTAAAGTCATCTGAATTATTAGTTTTCTACATTCTGTAATTTCTTTCCCTCAAAACTGCTAAATAGACAGGATAGGTTACTGATACTGATTTAAAAATATATCCTACCAGATTTACAGATGTTCCTAATGTATTCCTCTTATAGAACAATTTATGAATTGTATTAAATTGGTATCTCCTTAATAATAATCTGTGTGCATCAAAGGCAAGCTTCATCAATCATTTTCAACCCTTTCTAGAGATAAAGATCCTTTTGTCCTCTCAATTTCCTGCATGGGATAATGCTGACATTACAACCAAACGCTGCCTGTTTTCCTTCAACCATGATGAATGTAAATAAGCAGTGTTGCTGCGTACAGTGGTGATCATCATCACTCCTCAGCTGCTAATAGAACAGGAACAGGCGTTGATATATTTTGTAACTTGAACAAGTTTAATGCAGAAGAATATTGACAATTGAAATGATATTAATAGACAGTAGAATTATCAAAAATGACACTCATGCTTTTCCTTCTCTTCGGAGCATTATGAAATACACCAAATTTTGTTTAAAATTTGTCATTTGCTTTACTTTTGAAATAGTGGGCATCAAGTTAGGCCCTTGAACATGCTATATAAGTGCTCTACCAATGAAGTATATCCCTAATACTTGATTTCTTGAGAGAATGTATTATACTATATGTAAGACAGGACTCAAACATTTACTTCTCCTGCCTTTGCCCCTAGAGTACTGAGATTTCAGGCATGTGCCATTGTGCTCAGTCAAATCAGATGGGATTTTTTGTTTTGTTTTATTTCTAAAATATGTCATTGTTTACAGTGGTCCTTAGAATGTTCAGATATTTCCAGTCTATAATTACTTCTTTGTTCTAGCCTAGAATTTAGATTTCTGCCTGAAGTTACTTCTTTGTTCCAGCCTAATGACAGATTCCTGCCTGCAGTCCATTTCCTTGTCCTTGGCCTATGTCAGATTCCTTCCAAGCAGCCCCAAAAGCTCTCCACATCTCACCCATTTTTATTGCATAAACCAGACTGAGCCTGTCTTAGATTGTTCTAGATCTTAAGCTAGAACAAAGAAGTAGGCTTCAGGCATGAAAATGACTTTGGGCTAGGAGAGGGAAGTAAGCTCAGATATTTTGGTCATCCTGATAAGCCCTTAGAAATAGTGATCATAGGAGTGATCACGGGACTCTGTTTATTGTCCTGTGTGTTCTTTGACTATCTGGGTTTATTGTCTTCTTTGTTCCTGGACTATTTGCATCCATTGTATGACTAGTTCCTCAACCTAGAACCGACAATACTTGCATGTAATTTAAATGGTATAAAAGCAAAAAAAGGAAAAGGAGGGATGAGATAGGGGAAGAAAGGAGAAAGTGGAAATGTGGAAAGTGGATAACATTTGAAACTTAAATAAATAAAATATCAAATAAAAAAAGAATGTTCAGCATCCTGCCTTTCTGTGTTTATAACCCCTGTAATAAACACAGAATGAATTATGATTTGAAAAAAAATAATAAATTATTTAAAAAAAGAATGTTCAGATATGTATTTATATTGTCATATTCTCCATTCTGATACTTGCATTTCACCCTTCTTCCCTCCCTAACCTATGAAGTACGTGTTATAGAATGTTAAGGAATTCTTTTCAAGTCTAGGGAGCTATCTAACTGTATCTTTGATTCAATACTTTCAAAGCAATAAATGTATTAATGGGAGAATAAATAAAATATATAAAATAAATAAAATATAGGTAATATGAAGAATGTAACAATTATATAAATGTGATCATATGTCTGGATAATTATAAATGGACAGCATGGTCATGTGTTGAATTCTAATTTGTTATTACTAGATATGTGATTAATATATCTTACATTATCATGGGTAATAATTTAGTCTTCATCTTATTAAATTCTAGTAATGTGTTTCAGTTTCTATGGGTTTGTACAGTGAAAAAGAGCCTTTTTGTTTAATGATAAAATAGTGCTGGCTTTGATATTGCACATTAGCGTTCTGGTGTCCCCACTGCCAAACCTCTACACTTTCCCGTAAGCAAGAGACAGCTCCACCTTTCTGTCTAGCTTCAGTAAGTTGATTTGGTTTCCATTCTTCCAAGATAAACCAGAATGGACTTCTAATGGACTACTAAGTTTTACGTTTTGTATTTTGTTTTACGTTCTTATGTTTTGTCACTGGGGTTGGGATATATAATACAAACACCTGTTTCTATTGCATGACTATAGATCTCTCTCATTAGTTCAAAATTTTGAAAGATCGACCAAACCTTCTTATGTTGAGAAATATTTGTTGGTTGCTTATCGTATCAAGCATGTACTTTTTAATTAAAATTGGAGAAACCAGTAAGCGGTAGGAACTCTAGCTAAGAAAAGGAGATTCAAGGAGATAACCACTTTCTGGGACATCTTGTCCAAGATCATACTGAAAATGAATTGTAACAGGAATCAGAATGATTAGTCAGTAGAAGCCTGATCCCGTCTACCTTTCTTGGTATTTATCTCACTGATCTCCTGGTCACAGTTTGCCTGTGTATGTCACCACATCTTTAGAAAGTAATTATCAATTCTACCTGGTGAAATCAATGAGAACTATAATGACATTGTTTTCATTATTTTTCTACTAATAACCAAGCTTATTGACCACACACTGTAATTCCATTAATAATGATATTTCAGTGACATGCATATCTGTATGCCAGACATCACAACAATATTCATTCCTAACAATGGACTCCTGTTTTCTCAAATATCAATTTAGCTATTGATCCTTCTGAATTAGACACGCCATAGCTGAACTCACCCCATCTTTCCAACCATCTTTTGGATTTCTGTAGTAATCTCTGGGATATTAGCTCTTGACATTCTGCTATAGATAAAAGGCACCCAATCAAGAAACCAAGAAATCATCTTTCACTTTGCCCTCTAGTTCATGTGATATTTCATTTTCACTAACTTCCTTTATGCCAAACTCCATTCATAGCAACTTCCCAATATTTCTATATCTCATGTCATTCCACAGCAAAGATTATTTTACTAGAACTTTCAATTCGTGACAAAGAAGTAATAAAATCTTTGTGTTACATTATTCCCCCTTGTTTTTTATTCTGTCCTAACGCATACTAAATTTTCAAAATCATTTACCTCAATTTAATGTTAGCTAATTAGTGCACTCATCTTAAAAACTAGTTGACTCCAAAAGGCAACTGAGCACTTCTGTACCTCATAATTCTGGTTTATTTTATAACCCCTTTCCTGATGTTCTTACCCTTGAATATGGCATATGAGTGCCACTGTATTTCTAGAGATTATTTGTGTCCCAAACATCAATGTCCCAATGCATAATTACATATATCTAAATCTCTGACTGTACTGTTCGTTACCCTAAAAAATTCATTTTTCTAAGTTTCCATAATCACAAATGTGCATTCTCTATTGTTTTACCTGCCTGTGTGATTATGACATATAATCTCTCCTGTTATTTTTCAAATTGCATTATTAGGGAGTGTTTGTTATGGTTACCAGATACAGCATTCCTTCAGATCATGAACAGTATTTGATCTTTATTTAACTGATGCCTACAAATGTCAAAATAGGCACACAATAAATATTTATCTGGCAAATAAGAAACCACTGAAAATAGATGAATGAGAAGTATCATGAATCCCATTGCTTACTATATGGGGCAGAATAAACTGAATAATCATCAGTTTCCAATCGTAAATAACTAAAAAATTCATTGTTTAGTACTATTTAAAGAAAAATACTTATTGTTACTCATATGCATTTTATTCAGATTTTAGTGTCTATTCCTTAAATTCTTTGAAGTAAAATAAAATCTGGACATTTCAGTTTAAATAGCTGTAATATATTTAAAATCATTATTTAAAAAAAGATAATCCACAAACTTAGCTGTAAAACACAATGATCTCTCAAAGTATTTTCTTAGTGATGTCATGGTATCAATTTCCTAAAACCAAAAAGTTAGATACTTTAATTTCTTAATGTATTAACTGAACCTAGGCATATTTCTTTAGGAATAAAATGTGAATATCCACCTAATGTTAAACACTCTATAAAATACAAACCTAGAGATAACTAAAAATCAAAAAAAGCATTAGTCTTCTCATGGCACCTCTTGAGTTACTCAAACAAAATATACTGAAGCATCAAAGAACGCATGTAACAGCCTCATGACTAATGCCTGGGTTATTAATTGAAACCAAACATGGAAAATTTATACCATTAAAGGAGATATATTATTCAAACCTCAAATAACAGTTTTGTGTCTGATTTAAGAAATCATGTGTGTGTGTGTGTGTGTGTGTGTGTGTGTATGTGTGTGTGTTTATATGTTTAATTCCAAAAAATCAACTCTGTAAGTCTTATTCAAATGGCAATGTAGTAGGAAGTGTTTGTTATCTCGTGAATCCTGAATACTAAGTAAAATATTATCAGCCCTTTTAAAGATGAAGCAAGATTTGTATTGATAGAACACAAAAGTAGAGTAAATGAATATTCAGTAGCCTTACAAAAATGATTGGTTTTCCAATTGCATTTAAAATGGCAATTGGAATCAATAGTCTGCCATTTTAGAGGACATGCTCTATTTCATAAATACAGAGCATAATAATTAAAAATGCTGTTGTCAATAGGCTAGAGGTTAATTGCAAGTACAGCCAGAAGGCCAGTGCTCGCTGGGGAGTGTTTAAAATCATGAGAGTGAATATAGGAAACTTTTCTGTGTGTGTGTGAGATGCTGCAGAATTAATCTTACACTGAGCTAGGGTTGTAGTAACCTCATTCCACAAATGCTGAGGACAAATTCTAAAATGGTATTTGGAAGGTATCAGCACCGAATCACTCAAAAGCTCAATTTTTTTCACAAAATTATGATTTTTTTGAATTTTCAGTATCTTCCAATGCATTATCATGTCATATGACTTGAAGTTAGGCAGATTCTTTGACATTCTTAAAAAACTTTATTTCCATGTAAATATGTATACAAATTGGTTAAACCAAATATCACCTAAAGTGAATTTAGATACATTATTTTTAATTTGTAAAAGGAAACGAAATATAAAATTAGTATTTACAATAATTACAAGATTGAACATACTGATTTTATTTTTATGATAAAATTCTCAATTACACCTACTTACTAACATTTGAAAAACAAAGTAATAAATTCATAATAAAATAGTGTAAGAATACAACAAGAATAGTAAATTCTATTTCTTGCCCTCCTAAGTTTGTATTCTGTCTTATTTACAATAGTAAGTAGTATCGATTTTTGATATATGTCTAGCATATTACTCCTCATGCAAGTGAACATTTGAAAATATATATACATATATTCTTTGCTTAAATCAACTACATAAAGAACTTTATCACAAACTTCTTATTTTATATTTTGTTACTCTAATATACTTTAATTGAAGTATGACCAACAAAAAAGGGCATACGTGTGTTAGAACTATGGCTTAGCCAGTAAAGTCCAAGCTTAACAATATCCTAGACACACATGTTAGAAGGAAACTAATGATCCTTTTTGCTCCTGAATACATTTGTAACATGTGCGCGCGCACACACACACACACATGCACACAAATAAATACTTATAAAATATAAAGAAAGCTATACTTATTTAATAGATTTTTCTTAATGATACTGAGGTAAATATAGATTTAAGAAATGATCAGTATAAACATCACCATTACATTCAAAATTTCCTCCCTCCCTCTCTTGTTCTCTCTCTTTCCCCAACCCCATGAGTGTGTGTGTGTGTGTGTCCATTAGAACTATGAGTACAAGATCTCCTTATTTACTTGAAGTCGAAAGATGACTCAACAGGCAGGAGGACATGTTGGTTTTGCAGAGAATGAAGAATATTTCCAGCATCCACATGGAAGCTCATAATCACCTGTGTCTTTATTTCTAAGGGATCTGAAACTTCTTACTGGTTTCCCTGGGTACCAGAGATATATGGGCTACTGGTATCTACGTGTGGATAAATTTTAAAAGATCTACCCACTTAACAAACAGTATCTATACAAGTCACCATTTTAAATGTAAGCTCTATATCATATGATACATCTATAAAATTTACTTATTTTATAGAATTTAACTTACATCGCTCTAAGGCCATTGTCTGCAGCTCCTGGTAGGTATCATTTCACTCTCAGTTCCCAAGTTCAGTTACTTTGTCTTCTGTGAGATCAAAAGTAGATGATCTACTGGATCTTCCTGATTTTGTTTTTTATAAAATGTTCTTGAAGTTCATCTATATCATGGCAAATACAGGATTTCTTTCATTAGGCTGAGTAATATTCCATTTTATGTATCTAAGCCTTGTGCTTTATTCATTTATCTCTCAAACAATAAATGGATTTCCCATGTCTTTACTCCTTTAAATGTTTACATTATTTAAATTAATATAATTAATGGAAATATTAATAATGTTTACATTACATTTAAATAATGTGTACATGGGCATAATAATATAGCAATGGTAGAACAGTTTCAATTCTTTGTGAATACCCCGTAATGATACTTCTTGATTGTATCATAATTTCATTCTTAATTTTTAAAGAAACAGGTTTAAATACTTAGAAGAATTAAAGGAATCTTAATTTGACCAAAGAGAACTTAAAATTTCAAACAAACAAACAAACCTTCTAACTCGCATATTTACAAACTTTAGATGCCACAATGGAAACTGTTACATGTTTAGAAATAAATGATAATGAATATACAATATATTAAAGTTGGTAAAGATGGAAAAAGTAATACTGAGTGACTTATACCTACAAATGTACCCATTAAAAGAAAAAGGCTTTAGACATTATCTGACATTGTTCTAAACACACACACACACACACACACATTCACACACACACACACACACACACATAAAGAGAGACAAGGAGGAAAAAAAGATATTTAGTTCTTAGTGTAAGAACAAATAACAGAAATACACTATTAACCCAAACATAATGAAGGAGATTATTCTTATTTATGTAAGAGAAAATTAAAGATATGTTTTAAATAAAATTTGAAATTATTAGAGTCTATGTAAGTGAAACTGTAATTAACTAGATGTGAAAAACAAATTATCTAAGGTTAATCTTGAAATATAATCATAAAGCTAAGAAAACATTTACATTATGCTGTTATTTGTTCATAAAAAAGATAGCAGAACCAAAGCCGATTGTAAGAAAACATAATGAACCAACTCAATCGAAATATGAAGTTCTGAATGACACAATGCTTCCTAAACAAAGCCAAAAAAGCTAAAGATAATAAAAAGTATGTAACACTTGACAGCCAAAATGCAAATATTTGATATGCCCAGCAAGATTACAATTAATTTTAAAGCAGTGAAATAATGCAATTCAAAAAGAAGAAAATTCAGAACATACAACGCCTGCATTACTGGTAATCAGGTAGATATCATTCAAATCAAGGCTTAAAAATATTTTCATTCATAATATTGGCAATGAATTGTGAGGATCAATATCATCTTGCCAATAATGACGGGCTAAGGGTCCCTGTATCCACTAGTCAAATGTTGATTGTGTCTACAAAATGGAAGCTCTATCAAGATTGGAAGTCCTGAGTTCCTGAATTCAAGAGGTCTGAGGACAAGCTTTAAGCCCTAAGGTCATATATATTTGTCCCATGTACCCCAAGAACTAGAAACTTACAACTTCATGCTTTAAAAGCCACAGAATTATGGATCTAGTTGTTCAAGCCAGAGGGCCATTACTCTGGGATTTGGGTGCCAGTGGCCCTAAATATTCCACCCACCATTGCAGTCTAACTTTAGGGGCTGGGGCCTTCAGATCCTAACAGCAGCTAGCATTAGACTGCTGAGCTTGAGACACTGGATCCGTCTGTTCTTCACCTTTGGAAGGTTTCTGGGATCCTTCCAGTGATTGAGGATGTGATGGAAAACTTTAATTTTCAACTTGACATGCCATGGTAGAGCAAACCTCAGTTGAGGAATTGCCTCCATCAGGTTGATATGTGCATGTCTCAAGAGCATTTTCTTGACTAACAGTTGAGGTAGAAGGGACTAGCCCATTTTGGGCAGGACCAGTCCTGGGCAGGTGGTCCTGGATGGTATAAGAAAGTAGGCTGAGCAAGCCTGGGAAACAAGGCAGTAAGCAGTGTACCTCTATGCTGTCTGCTTCAGTTCCTCTCTCAGGATCCTCCCTTGAATTTCTACCTTGTTTTCCCTTGATGACAAACTATAAAGTGTAAGCCAAATAACCTTTTCCCTCTCCATATTGCTTTTGGTTAAGGTCTTTATCTCAGCAACAAAAAGCAAACTGCGACAGAGGGTTAGTGATCACTGCAGCTTACAATGACCTAGAGATATTGAGATACTACAGATAATACAACACTAGAGATAATACAGATGAAAGAAGATTCAATTTGTAACTCCAAAGAAATGAAAATATTGCTAATATTCAGAAAATGGTGTATCATACTTATGCATAGCTTCTATCTCTACTTATTAAAGCTTATATTTTATATAGTGGACCTAATGTCTCACATATACCTCAATTGTAAGCCTTGAACATGGTCCAGTATCCCATCTTAAAACAAAAGCATTTTGTTGCACTCCATCATTGCCCTGAGACTAGCTGTAAGACAGGTGATACCACCTAAAGCAACTGTAGGAAAGGTCATCAAGAGTACACTAAGGCTCATCAAGGCAAGAGTTCCCCTGACTCAGTGCAAGTTGTATGGGGGTTCAGTCTCTTTCTAGAGCACTCCTTGCTTCACTGGTCTTTGTAAGTGGAATGGATCAGTTTTCCTAAAGCATCTCTGAACTTGTCAAAGCATCTGGCCTCAAATGATCACAGCCCTTCCAGTAACTGAAGAAGGGGTCACTTGATACCCGTACCATAAAGGATAGCTGGCAACAACAAAAAGATTCTAACATCTGTCAAAAAGGAAACAACTTGACTTATTTGAAAGGAGAGAAAGAAAGAAAGAAAGAAAGAAAGAAAGAAAGAAAGAAAGAAAGAAAGAAAGAAAGAGAGAGAGAGAGAGAGAGAAAGAAAGAAAGAAAGAAGAAAAATAATACATGGTCATTACAATAAACACTTATTATAAATTAGCAGTCTAAGTAGTATCTAATAGTGCTTAGCCCAAATCAATGAGGCAGAGTAGGCTGAGTCCCTATGAACTGTATTAGCCTTGACAAGCAGTACGTGCTTCTTTTTGAAGATATTCACCAGGAAAATTAAGATTATGTCATTGAAAGCAAAATAAAGAAGGGAGCAAAAGCAAAGAGAGCTGGGCTTTGAGTTCTTAGAATTAAAACCTTGTCAGATTTGTCAGACACAACAGCCAAGAATGCAGGCAGCCACAACAGAAAACACAGAAAAGCAAAAAAGCAGCATACCCAGAGTAGGTGAAACTTGACCTCAATAGGAGCTGTTTAGAAGTAATGAAGCCTAGGGACCTAGCATGCAGGAGAAAATTGCTTCAACTTCCCCAGCAGGGCACTAAAACTGCTGGCTGCAGTGTAAAGGAATCTCATGGTATTCCAGGGCTTGTCATTTACTGCTCCCACAGGGAAACCTCCATGAAGCATTTTCTTCCTATTACAAAAGGGAATGAATCCTGGAATCTGTCCTCTGAGTGCCCGGGCAGACTGCATCACAATTTCTGCGTGCCATGTTACCTTGAAGCCTCGGTTTCATCTTTGAGAGAATTGGGATATTGTTTGTTACAGGAAGATGGAAACAGCAGCAAATATGAACAGTGCAGTGCCAGAGACGATGGAAGCAGGCAGCAGATGTTAACCTATATCTCCTCCCAATGCCTGGGAAAAATCACACTAAACATCGACCATGTTGTGAAGCTCCTGGTGCAGAGTTCAGTAAGCCAATTAGTAAACCTTTGAACTTCACACCAGCTAATTAGAATTGTGTGATAAATTATCAGGAAAGAAATAGTTTCTTAAATTGCATGGAATTTCTCAACCTGATCAAAGGAAAAGAATGAAAACAGTAACAAAAAATTACTGTCTTCTTGGCATTGATATTCATTCTTGCTGCAGCTAAAGGAGTCTCAGGAGATTTAATTCCTTTATTTCATCTGTAGATCCGAAGCAAAACCATGAAAAAAAGTCTGAAAAGCTTCACTCATTCCAAATGCTTACAAGACAAAACTGGTGGCATCTCTCACCCCTGACCCTTGTAATGAGAAGAGAGTAGAAGAGCAGAGATTCTTCACTCTGGAGTCACATGACTCAAAGCAAGAACTATCTATAAATGCAATCTTTGAGACTAGAGAGATGGCTGAGTAAAAAGCTTCCAGTGCAAGCATAAAAATGTGAGTTTGAAACTGTAGCACCCACACCGAAAACTAGGTCTGGTAGCAAGTTTGTAATTGTAGCACCCAGGAGGCCAAGACAAGGTGATCCCAGGGCCTCGCTGGCTTGCCAATCTACAGAATAATTGAATGCAGGCTCAATTTTTAAGGTAGACTCAAAAATTAAGGTAGACTTTGTGGTTAAGCAAGATGGCCCAGTGAGTAAGGTTCCTTGTCTGAAAGTCTCATAATTTGAATTGGATCATTTGGTCCCACATGGTAGAAGGAGGGGCAAATCTGACTGTTGTCCTCTAACCTCTACACATGAGTTGGTGCATGTGTGCATTTTTATGAGTACACACATGATGAGTGAGTAGATGAATGAATTATTAATTAATTAATTAATAATTTTAATTATGAATTTTAAAGTGGAACAACAGTTGAAAAAGTCACAGGACATCACCTCAGGCCCCAAAGATGCACACATGTTACTACATAACTGCACACCCATGAATATACTGACATATATGCACTGTATTCCAAAAATAAATTGAATAAAATTCAAAGACCTTCTCTGGGGGAAATATCAAAGTTTCCTTGAGTTCCCCCCAGAGAAAAGGAATTAATGTACATAACTTTGAGTGACATAAATATTAAACAGGGAACAGCAAAAAGGGAAGGAATAGAAGAGGAAGATGGCACCAAACTGTTTTGTCTAAAGTTCAACCCTTGCTGCAGAGATAACATGAAGTAATCATCACATAAATAATTCATGTAAGGAGATAGAACCCTTGGGATCGTTATTCCTGCTGTACCCATGTGGTTCTAGCAACATGAATGAGGCAAGCAGAATTCATTCAGACCCTCTACACTAACACAGTTAACTAAGCACCACAGAGCATCTCCAGTTTATGGCAAATGCATCCAATAAAATGTGCATCTGGGTTCAGGCTAACACTGTGATTTTTCAAAGTTGTGATATGTAATAAAATGATTGCTGTTTGAAGGCACTCATACTCACAGAAGTTCTCTAGATAGTAACAGACACTCCAAACACATCTTCAAACAAGCAAAATGAGCAACTGTCAAGAGAAAATAAAGTTTAATCCCATGAGAAAATTAAGTGATGTTAAACACACCATATAGTTATCCTATATAAAGGATGAAATAATTTATGAGTTTGGCTTTTACTAAGCTGTGCATAACTTGTCTGCTGGACCTGAGATCTTAGGACCTGATAGAGTATGGCAGACTACAGTAGATAAACTTATTTCAGTTTCTATATTCTTTTATACATGAAGGTAACAAAGAAACTAATGACCCAAGCAAGTTTGTTTGAGTTCAAAGAAACTTTGAATGGCCAAGGGAAAAAAATCATGTAAATAAAAGCTAGTAAGCACATACTAAAATTTCCCAGAACATTCTCAGGACTGACTACTTTAAACACAATTGGCTGGCAGAGACAATAGATTATATTTGGGAAAGCACAAAAGCAAGGCAGAAGGCCATACCCAGATTCAGAGTACACTGACCAGATTGGGTTCTATAGTTATTATCTGACATCCAACCAAAAATAAGCATGTCTTATAAATTAGATGTAAATGTTTGTCACAGGAGGCATAAAATCACATCCAAGAACAATCCAGGGAACAAAATTCACTTGAGGTAAAAGGCCTTCTGTCTTTGCTTTTCCTGGACCTCTTTCACAGTTCCCTAAGGCATTGTTTACCATGCTTCATTATTTGATTGTGTTCAAACAATGGGTTGAGGCCTGCTAGAGGTATGTCTGTTCTCCAGCTCATTTTGACCTAGTGAATCTTGAGAGATAGAAACCCACCTCAAAGCATCTTCTCTCCACTTGGGCATAGTTCTTCCCCTTCCCAATTCTAGTTGCAATATGTTTACCTACAACTTTAATTAGATCCAGGTATGGTAGTAAATACTACAGTCTCTGCAATCAGGAGGCTGAAGCATGAAGATGTTGACATCTAGGAAAGACTGGGCTATATAGTGAATTTGAGGTCAACATGGGCACAGAGTGAGACCTTTCTCAAAATATACAGCCGAAAATTCCTTCACAATCCTTTTTTGCATATTTTTAAATAAAAAAATCCATAATATTTTGAAGTTTTATTCACTTAAATATATAGTTTGTTCTTGCAGTTTATTTTTTAATGGGTTTCATAAATTACTAATAAAAATAGCAAAATTACCAGCATTACTAAAACTGGAAAGGCTATAATTTTCCACTAAACCTTTTGGCCCTATTCATCCTACTTTGAATTTGGGAAGAATTAAAACCCTAATAGCTGTATTTATAAGTACTTACCAGTTGAAACCAGTTTAGCATTTTCATTGTTTCTTTCTATGTGGCTTTACTGTATCTGTACAGACTTGTAGAGGAGTGCAGATGACACAGGTTTTTCTGAAGCTGAATTTCTGCTCAGATTCTCTCTGGTCCTAAGATGTCTGGAAACTCTGTTTTTTACCACTTAAGCATTTCAAAGTCTCCCATCATCTTACAGAGAAGGAAAATAATATTGTACTTCTGGTGTTGGAATGAGAATGAATACTATTGAATTGTTAAATATAAAGCATTTGCAATAGCATCCAATATATATGTAGGTCCTCAATAATGGATAAAACATTATTATTTTATATATTGTAGCATAAAATATACAGATGATACAAAGGTCGAAATTTGTCAAATGTCTATGAAGAGGTCTCAATACGTTAAAACTTTTGGCTGACTATTCATATCAGCATAAAGCTGTTTATAGAATCATATCTTCCTCATTGTGGAACATTCTCTGAACTTTATTATGGTACAATTGGAGCAGAGCTGTCATAAGCAAGAAGTATTGAACTGAGCGTGAACTGCATAGATTAAAAAATATAGATGATAAAAGCCTTCCACATCAGCATTTACTGCTCATGTTGGTGCCATCTGCAGACTCCATCTAGGTCTAAGAACCATGTGCCCAAATTTCAATAAGTAATCTCCCTCATTTTTGATAGCTCAAGATCTTTATTTTAAACCCTCAGATTGAAGGCTGACACAGATGCAAGCAGGAAAGCAGTTTTACAGTTTAATGCATTTAAGCAAAATCTTTTTAGAGCTCAGATTTTCTAATACAATCCAAATGCAATTCAAGCTTGAAGAGAGGGGGGAAGGTGAGTTTTCTTTTTCTTTAAACAATATCCCAAACGTTTGATTTCACCAAATGAAGACTTAGGAGCTAGATGCTGTGGTGAAAGCCTGCTAGTTCAGACAAGCAGAGAAATTACCCAACTGATGCTCCTCCTCAACTGACATCCCAGAAGGAAAAATCCATTCCCCTTCTCCACATTTTTTATAAACCATTCCAAACTTAATGTCTTCATTCCTACTTCCTGTGTGTGTCTCCATCATCCTGAGTTCTTCTCTATGATTTTTTTCCTATGTGCACTCCCTGTCAAATGATTATTTGCTCCACCTCTTGACTTATGGTTGACTTTATTAAATCTTGTTTTCTCTAAACAGAAAACTCTCAATTAAAGGTGTGTGCTAAGGTTTAGCCATACCACAACTAGAAACAGGTTTTCTCAGTACACAATCTCATAGTGTGATCAAGTAACCTGCAACATTTTTGGATTAAAGGTGTGTGCTAGGGCCAAGCCACATCACAACTAGAGAAAGAGTTTTCCAGTGTACAATCTCAGGTTCACAGTGTGATTAAAATATCCTGCAACAAAAAAAGAAAAAACTGAAGAAATTTAGAGATGCAAAATGTATTAAAATGAGACCCTGACTTTCACTACAGGATTTCTTGCGTGTGATAATTAATCATGGTTTTCTCGGAGATCCTGTAGAAATTTCTATTATCTTCCCTATCTTTAACTTTCATAATCATTTACATTTAAAAGGAGATAAAATAGTAACATGAGTGAAAAAAATAACAATATGAATTAGGTCATTTAGTCCTAAATCATTAATTGATGAAAGCAAAACAAAATTTAAAAAAAGTTTTTCATAACACAGAGGACTTGTCCTAAAAACCTGCTCAGTCTCTAGTCCTATTTTGATCTTAACATTTCACTTGAGTTCAAGAAAATCTTTAAAATGAATTAAAATATTGCTAGTGACTGTGCCTCTCATCAGACCCAGTATGAATGGCCAAAAGACCAACATTTGATTTTACTTTTTCTGCCAAATACAATCATTTCTCCTAGATACTTCTGTCACCTTTACTGGTCTTTCACTTTAAATTGCTTAAAGTATTAAATAGATTGCTAATTTTATATGTTATAGATATTTTATTGAAATCAAGTTTTGTTTAGTTTTTTGGCAATATTGAAATTTATAATTTATGACTCATTTACTTGGGGATCATAAGGGAAATATGTATTTTCTTCTTCAATGTGCACACTTATTAGCATTAGGAAAACTTGAGGTCTAGTACCATGACTAAATATTTCTCAGGTGTGAGATCTGGTCTATGATTCTCAAACATGGTGAGAGGCAACAAAAACTAAACCTTGTGACAACAAGTTAGCCACACTTTAAAAAATAAAAGTCTAGGAAAGCAAATGCTTTCCTGTAAGCAAAACACAGACATTGAAGATTTGAACTCATGGAAGCTGGGCTAATATGCAATGGGACCCAACCACCATCATCACCACCATCTATAGTCAGTCACAGAAAGAAGAGAATAACATAGAGACCTACCCTTTGCAACTAAACTATTGGATATTGTCTATCTACTGCTGAACCCTCCAGGATCTAAGGGACAACTCCAAAGCCATAATACTCTGACTGCCTGGTTAAATTCAGTCACACACAAACACACACCCACACCCACCCACCCCCCACACACAATTGAGAAAGAAAGGTATTGTTAATGAACAGAAGGATTAGCCAGACTGAATGGGCAAAGAACAAGTTTGTCAAGGAACAGATTTGATTAATAATAAGAATTAAAAATCACTTCTTTTGCTGCATCCCCAACTTATTCTCTCTGAGCTGTCTACCTCTTTAAGAATGATTTTCTTTAATATTTTCTACAAACAAATGAGACACAGAGTATTTGATTTTGTTATAGTTCTTCAATACCTTCCAAAGTCCTAGTATTGAAAGATTGGTAAGAGGCTTGGAGGATTTTGGAAGGTGATGGAATCTTTATGCAGTGGGGCTTTGCAGAAGAAAGGTATATTATTAAGAGTATGTTCTTGAATAGGTGTTACAGCCTGCTACCCTCCTATCATTCTATACTTTTGAGGTGAACATGTGCTCCCACGATGACAAACAGTTCCTCCACAGCTGAAAGACAACAAGCTCAATGGGAACATGAACTGAAATTTCTGAAACCCTGAGATGAAGCAAAACTTTTCACTTATTAAGTCAGATATAGCAGGTATTTCATTACCATTATGAGACCTGAATATCTCAATTTTTCTGTGCATGGATCATTTCATTTAACACAACAGCTTTCAAACCTCTTTGACACAAATGACAAGAGAAAAGTTAGTTAAGAGGCTCCAATATAAAATCACAGGGTTCAGGAAGATGACTCAGTAGGTAGGAGGAAGTACTGTACACTAATGAAAACCTAAGTTCAGATCTCCTGCATTCAAACAAGAGGCCATATATGGTTATACTTGCATTTGCAGTCTCACACTGTGAGTGAGAACAGGAGATCCCTGGAGCTTGCTTACTACCAGACTAGCTCCAGATACAGAGAGACCCTATGTCAAGAGAATGTGGCAGTGGGTGATAAAGCAAAACACCTGACATATTGCTTTGCTCTTTGTGCACACATAGTGCACACATCACATACACTCATCCTATAAATGGGAAGAATTACTTCTGATATTCTTAGATTTTTTGTTTTGGTTTGGTTTGTTTTTGTTTTGTTTTGTTTTGCTTTGCTTTTGTTTTCTAGAGACAGGGTTTCTCTGTGTAGCCCTGGCTGTTGTGGAACTCACCCTGTAGACCAGGCTGGCTTCAAACTCAGAAATCTGCCTGCCTCTGACTCCCAAGTGCTGGGATTAAAGGCGTGCGCCACAATTGCCCAGCTACTTCTGATATTCTATAGCAGTGGTACAGTCATAGCAATCTAAAATAGTGTATGATATTTTACAAAACAACTGGAAGATTCCAAAGATTCCAAGCACACAGAAGTGACTGGTTTTGAGACAATGGAAATGTGTATACACAATGGTTCCTTAGACTTTTATATATGTATATAATATAATAATATTTACATATATATATATATATATATATATATATAATGTTGAAACTCAATAATAAGTTTGAGTTTCTGTCTTATAATCTTTTTTGTCTTATTTTGTTTTTCTGAAATCCTAAACAATCAAGAGCAACTCCTTTCTTGAAGTTATAAATATGCTTTGAATAACTTTTGGAAGACTAGATAATAAATAAATATGCTAACATATTTTAATTGATTATTCACAGTCTGAAAATATAATCAATCTTTGAATCTTGAATAAAATCATTTCATGAAATCTCCTAAATTATATATACTCATGTAAGGCCCAAATCCAGCACATAAAGTATTCAACTTCCTGAATTTTACATGAGTTGTTTACGCTGCTATTTATTTTATTTAACTTTCATTTCCCCCACACAAATGTCAAAGCTTTATCTTTTCCTGTCTAAATGAAATGTACCATCACCAAAAATCCATAACTATGGATATATTCCTAAAAGTCTTATCAGCAACAGTTTGATATCCTCACTGAAAAGCAAGATGTATTATTTTCATTTACTCTGATAAATAATAACAAAGATTAGACAGTTATTTTAACCAGTCATTTTAAAAGCAAGTTAAGGAATAAATGCTTTGTATTTGATCATTTATCATAGAAATTAATATATTTTCCTAGTAAAAATAACCTAAGGTCTAGGAATGCTCCAAAATCAATAGTCAAAATTGAATCACATTTGACTTTTAATATATTGCATTATTTATTAAATTATTTTTTAAATATAGCCTTATACTTGTGAGGAAAAGGTTCTTCTGAACTACTAATTCCATTTCCTTCTGAGAACTTAGACAGCTCTCCACATTGCAATGTTCTATTAGCAGCTCTTTCTGAAAATATACAGGCCCCTCCCTCCAAAGTCAGGCCTATGATCTGACACATCCATGGACTGAGAGCATGTATTACACATGAGGTCTGAGAAGAAGTTCCCTATTTGCTTTCCCTTACCTGATTCCTAGAGAGACATGAACAACAATTAAACTGATGTATTTCAATGTTTGTGTACATCATTCAAATTAGGTTCATGTTGCATCAATGAGCCAATGAATCTAAGAAGTAGTATGAACATCAAATAGAATATTTATTATTTTTTTAACAGTGTAAAATAAAATATGATCAACCTAGAATTGTTTCCTATTATCAAGACAAATTTCAAATGCAGACAGCCTATCATTTTCACCAATCATTCCATGTTGGGAGAGGAAAATCCAAAGCCATTCTTAAGGATAGACAGCTAAAAATGAATACTGGATATGAATAGTCTTACAGAGACACTACTCCAAATAGAAATTATAATCTTTCAGATAATTTCCTATTGTAGGATAAAAACACTGAGCTGATACAAGTCACCATAGAAAGATTTCTATTATTCATGGCCAAAGACAATCTTAACTATAACAAAACATCATTGTAACTGTCTAAAATTTTTATATCTTTTATGTGTTTGGATTGAAATGTGAAAATGTTATAATAGAAATCTCATGGAAAGAAAAAAAAGTGGAAGAAAAACAGAGAGAATCGAAGAGGAAAAGACAGACAGAAGTAAGGAGACCAAAAAAAAAAAAAATTATTTAGGAAGCACAAGAAATACAATGGCTGGATCACAGACAAATGGCCTTGTGGCATAGGTGGGAAAGGAGATCCTTGGTCCCATGAAGGCTAGACACCTAGTAGGGGGATTTCGGGGGGGGGGGGGGGGGAATGGGGGGGGTAAGTGGAGGTATTTCCTCATAGAAGCAGGAGGAGGTGGATGGGAAAGGGAGTTCCTGGGGGGAAGGAGAATGGGGTAAGGGGACAAAATCTGAAATGTAAATAAAATATTCAATAAATAAAAGAAAGAGAAAAAAAAAGAATCTGCCATACTGTTTTCTCACAGACAATCCTGAAAAAGCAGGCAATGTAAGCATCCATCTAAAAAGGAAGGTTTTTAAATAATCCAGTAAGAGTTATACTAGATCATCTGTCTGAGCCTGCAATTCTTTCTCCTAAAGGAGCTTTTTCTATGACCTACATACTTTACTAGGAATAACCATCAGCTTTTTTTTCTAAAGATGATATATTTTCCCTCTGCTATACACATTACCCCAAAGTATTTTCAGTCTTTTCTTTATATCTAAAAAATCTCTCAAATACCATCTTATTAGCTTCCTTCAACAGTTCTATTTCTCTTTCTTTAATTGGTAAATGGATTTTTCTTTTGAATAGTTCCACAGTGGCAGTCATTTTCTTTCACTCTTAATGAACATAATTCTTCTGGCTTCTGTCTACTGTTGTGATTGCAACATACATGCACTCACATAATGGCATTGTTTCCCCCATAATAGACTGGCTTTTCCTCTGTTCAACTCTCTAGACTTCTGAATACTTTCTTCTCCTGCTCTTTAGTGCATAATTTTTATTAGTATATGCTGTAGAACCCACCTTGTGTCTATTTTAGGCTTAAAAGACCTCATATAGTAAAGATAAGCTATATTAATTCCTGTTTATAATTAGACTTCTGCTTCTCAGGGATTGAACTCTATCAACTATAAATGGTTCTGTACTGCCTATTCAAAGAGAGATAGATAATAGATTGATATACAATAGATAGATGACAAAGAGATGATAGATGATAGAGAGATAGATAAGATAGATGATAGATTGATGCATGATAGATGACAAACATATGATGAATAGATAGATAGATAGATAGATAGATAGATAGATAGATAGATAGATAATAGAAAAATAACTCAGATTCCATTTGTTTTGCTTATTATTCCTGAGTACAAGAACTTCCCCAGAGTGTGGGTTGTATACTCAGTCCCATTCCACTTAAGATGGTTTTTCTTCCTTTCTTTCTTTTTTGTTTCTCCTCCTCCTCCTCCTCCTCCTCCTCCTCCTCCTCCTCCTCCTCTTCTTCTTCTTCTTCTTCTTCTTCTTCTTCTTCTTCTTCTTCTTCTTCCAGAAGCTCTCAATTATAAATAAATTGCTACATTGCTCCTCTAGTAATATACACAGTACCTTCTATCACTATGGATGCTATTCAGTAATCAGTAGGGTGAGTTAAGGGCAAACCCAATTTTTCCAAGTTTTATAATATAAGTATGTGGTGTCTCCAGCAACAGGATCTTATTGTCAAGTCATGGAGAGTAACCAATAACACTGATGATAGTCTATAACATTTGAAGAGAGACCCTTATCAAATCCATTTGGTCAACAACTCACAAAAATGTAAAATATTCCTGGAATTGAGAATTTTATTTGGTAGTATATGATGTCTAGTTAAGGCATTTTCTTCCCCATCATTTCCTCACTACACTTGTACATGAAAATTTATTCTTTCATAACATAAAAATTACTGACCAGTCCTAGAACTTATGGCATAAGCATCTTTGAAAGAGCCATACTCCCTAGCACAGTATATTTAAACACATTTGGAATTAACAAATTTGTTAAATAATCATAATTATTTATTAACATTCTTTATCAATATTATGCATGTTAAATATAAAGGCTAGTGTTTACTTACAGTTTCAAAGTATTTAAATTAGGGGGCAGATTTAAATCAGGGGGCAAAATTGATATAAGAAAGAAAGGTAACTTCTACAGTAACTATAAAGGGAAAAGAAAAATTGGAGAGTCGATGAATCAAATACATTAGAAATATGAGGTGAAGGAGAGTAGACAATAGAAGCAAAAGCATTAATAAAAGTGAATAATACAAATATAAAAGTTTTACAAAATAAGAACAACTATTTCATTCATTAAGTTTGTATCATTAAAGGCTTTTTAGGGGATTTCTGTATGAAATGTTTTCAGGACAAGGGGTGTAGTACCAAACAGATCACTACAGAACAGGAATTGATAAAAAAAAAAAAAAACCTCCTGATGTATTTACATTTCTCACCAGCACAGAATCATAACAACAGAAGATTGAAAGAAAACATGAGTATTGGAAAGGAATGAGTGGTGATGTAATACATTTTCAATATTTTATATTAAAAATACAAGAAATATTAAGTAAAGTCAGGATTAAAGTACATGACTGAAGAATTTAAGAATCTTGAACATGTTGGCATGTTTGCAAACTGAAGTAAAAAATGAAACTAAGTTTCAGAAACTAATTTTGCATTTCTACTATCTACTCTGATGGAGCTACCAAGAATTCACCAGCAAAGAGGAGAAAAGGCTATTATTGGGGGAGAAGAGTATGAATTTAACATCTAGTGTACTCTAAAGACCACTCATTCCTTTCCAATACTCATGTTTTCTTTCAATCTTCTGTTGTTATGATTCTGTGCTGGTGAGAAATGATATAATTATAATTTAATTTCAAGAAAATACAAAGAGAAAAAAGTAAATAGACACCTGAGATCTATCTCTGGAACCCAGATGCTGAAGAAACAGAATGAACTCCTGAAAATTATTCTCTGATCAGCACACATGGATTGTAGCACACCATACACACACACACACACACACACACGTGTGAACACACACAAACACATGTGCACACACAAGCATACATGCACACACATGCACACACACATGCAATCTAAATGTAAGCTCAAATAAAGAAAAAGAAAGAATTAGTTAAATCACTATATTACTTTCTAGCCTTAGTGGCATCTAATAGTGGCCAAGCTGTTGTAATTCTGCTAGGTTTCCTACAGAGGTCCTGAAATAGGCTTATCCAACTGACATTTAATCCTCTCTGCTACTCTGTCTTCTTCATTCTTGCAGTAGGTTTCTCAGAACATGAGGTACCCTGAAATATGGATAAATTCAACATATAGAAAATTAGTCAATTGAATATATATATAATCTCCTAAACTTCAGATCCATGAAAGATTATTGAAAAGAAAAACATTGTCCTTCTCTTAATAAAATAAGGGCATGATAAATGGAAAATTATGAAATATACTCCACCTTCAAATCGTATGATCTTCATTATCCCTGATATTGTTACAATATACCTCATGTGAACCCAGTAAATACACACCCCTCAGAACCCATCTCTAAATGATGTATCCTATGGTGGTAAATATAAGACTAATTCACTACTATATCCTGGCTATCTAGGAGAAGAATATGCCTTTTTGGTTTAAGGTTTCTCAGTTTAAATTTGTGTCTAGAAAATAGGTACAGAAGTCTGACCACGCCTTAGTACAGAGGTAGAATTTGAGGTAAGTTAAAATAAAAGAGTTTATGTCTTTGTGCACACAGAATGGAGGGTAAACATGGGTAGGAAGAGTCTGAAGATCCAGAGTGCATCAGACACTTTGAGGTGTCAGCCTTGCAATTATCTCTCATTAACAACAACTTCATCTAAAATATAGTCTAAACTGATAGAAGAAATAAAAGAAAACACTTTAAAATAATAAAGATACCTTAATTTCATAGCAAAACTACAAAAACAAAAGAAATTCAACTTTTAAAAATACTTCCATGATGAGAAAAATGTTTCAGAATCAACCTAATAATATCAACATGCTTGACTCTTGCTGTTATAGCAGTCACCCTCTCTGAAAATGATAAAAATATTCTGTGAAATGTCTGAATTCCTAACACCTCATATTTTCACACCAACTTATTTAATAATTCCAAATAACACCTTTAATTTAATTACTTTCATTGATATGCGTGTGGAAGTACAAAAACCCCAAACTTTTATTCACTCTTATGTGTAATTTTTTCCTGTTATTTAATCAGGATTCTCCACAATGATTTAATATTAATATTATTGCTTTCAAATCCTAAAAACAAGAAGCATGATAGTTTAATGAGTCAGGCATTACTCAGACCCTTGGCAGTATTGCCATCCCCTTATAAACACATTAGAATTACTCACCAGGATGTCTCCTTCCATCTCTTATCAACTGAACAGCAACTGAAGGTGTATATGTATGTTCAGATAAAATCTAAATTAAAAATAGAATGCTAGGACAATTATATAGACAACATGTCCATGTAGGAGGTTGGAGGTATCCAGGAAGAGTCTCCATTCCACAGTTCAGACTTTGGCAGAAAACCGTCTGGTAAAAACAAACTGAACAAAAGGTTAGTGAGGCTTCCAATATACTAAACATCTTATGAAGTTCATAATTTAAAAAATAACAGTAATGGCTAACTACCACCTATTACAATGGTGACTCATATGGTTTCTTTGTAAACTGATTATCTCCTTTCAAATGTTTGTTAATACTTGAGTTGTGCAAATTTAAGTGTATCTTGTAATCTTTTTCATCATTATATAATTTTTCTACCATTGGAGTCTGTAGTGGTTTTCTTTCTTTTCCTGCTATAAATCATGACCAGAAGCAACTTGAGGGAAGAGTTAAAGTCTATGACTGAAGATGTCAAGGCAATACCTCAGCATAGCAAACTGGAAGCAGCAGCTGAAGCACAGTCCATGTTGGCCGAGGAACTCTGCCAACTGCCTTGCAGCTTGCCCTGCTCAACTTGTTTCCTTACACAACTCAAGACTATTTGCCCAGGGATGGCACTGCCCACGGTGGACTGCAACCTCCCACATCAATCATTGTTCATGATAATGTCTCATAGATGTACTCACAGGCCAGTTGAGGTAGCTTCTTCCTAGATGACTCTAGATTGTGTTGAGTTGACAAAACTAACTGTCATAGATTCCTCACTTTGACTACTAGACCTTGTAGATAGGTTATCCTTAACTATGTAGGAGGATACTACTACAAGCAGAGCTATCAATCAACTATGGGATGTGGAACAGTCAGAGGGTGGACCAGAAGGGGAATAAATTTGAAGTTTAAAATTAATTAATTGTTCTTACTCTCTTACTCTCTTGCCTCTAGCTTCTCCTTGCTCTTCCTCCCTTCCCTTCTCCCTCTCTCCACATGGTCATGGCTGGCCTCCACATCTCTTCTCTCTCTCTCCTCTTTCTCCACCATCTTCTCCCATTTCTCTCCATACCTTTGCCCTCTGCCCTGAATAACCCCCCTCCCCTTTGGAACCCTTTGGTCTGGTGTTGTCTGTTCCAAGCTGCACGCCAAAGTCTAACATTGGTGCTGAAACCCGGGACAGGAAGACTTCAGGAACCACGAGACCCATGCAGCTGCAGCCGGCTGCTGTGAGGCTGTTGTGACCATACAAGACAGACGCCATGTGGCCTGCCACAACCCCACCTCTGCAGCTGCCACCGCTACACCACTCAGACTTCATCTGCTGCTACCTGCCATCACCAACGGTGTGAATTGCCACCGCTGGTGCAGACCAACCCCATCTGCGACTGAGAGACTCAAAAAACTCCCACCATGTGAGCTGTGCCACTGCAGCCCCTACATGGTGCTCTGCCACGTGGACTAGGCAGCCAGACAGGTCTACACAGACCTCATGGTTCCACCTTTCCTGATACCATACCGCACAAGCCCACAAACACACCTGCATATTAATTGGTGAGGAGTTTCTGATTGGCGGGAGGAACCCTGGATGCCCAGTTAGGGTCTGGCCAACCTTCCCTGGGCTAAGGGGTTGGCTTTTCATCACCCCAGTCCATATGGCTGGCCTCTAGCTGAACTATGACCTAGGACATTGGCCATTGGGTGATATCCCTCTCAGAAATAGCTCCAGCCCCTTCCCAGCTCTTGCAGCTCCGCCAGAAATCCTGGTACCAGGTGAGCTATTTTCTGCCAACTAGTTCTACGGAGGCCCCTACATATTCTCGTGATGACCTGATTATCTAGCCTGAGCCTGATTTTTCATTGCCAGCTATTCTTTCGGAACGCTGACTGATAGCTCAGTAACAGCCGTCACCCAATGGGTACCACATTGTCTTCAGCTGTACCCACAGACACCCCACCGGGTTGTCTACTGAAAAACCTCAAATCTCTAAAATTAACACCTGATTTGAGGCCTTCCAAATTGATATACCTCTGCAATAAGGTCTGGATTTGATACCCTTTAGATAATGGACTAAAGTAGCCACATAATGGCACACTAGACCCAACTATTTTAAGAGCTCTTAACATACTGCCAGCAGTCTGGTAAATGGAAAAAAAACCCCTATGCTTGAGCATTTATCTATCTTCGTTATACTCTTTCCATGTGTTCTGCCTGTTCCCCCCTCCCAGACCATCTGCTCACCCCACTACCTTGCCACCTCCGTTCTCTCTTGTGGAACTTTGCTGACCACCATCTACCTTGACCACACACTGTCTCCTGTCTACCGCCTGTCAACATTGGAGACCAAGTGCTTCTCTCCCCTCCAGATAATCGGCCCTCACCTCTCTCTCCCAAATGGCAGGGTCCTTTTAAGCTTCTCAGGTGGACCCCCTGAGTTTGGGACATCCAGAACCCCTCTGTTGCTAAACATCATTCTCCCGTTGTCATCCAGTTACTGGACTCTACCAGGTACATCTGCCAAGCCCAATACCCTCTTTCTCTCCAGAGCCTCAGGGGACTTAAGCCTATCATTGCTGACCTCTTAAGGAAAAAACTCTTTTGACCTACCTCTTCCCCTTTTAACACCCCTATACTGGCAGTTAAGAAACCTAATGGTACCTATCGACTGGTTCAAGATCTCAGACACATTAACTCTGCTGTAGTTCCCTTCCATCCTGTCATAACTAACCCTTATATGCTTCTCTCTACTATCCCTTCAGGGACTTCTCATTTTTCAGTTCTAGATCTCAAGGATGCATTTTTCTCTATCCCTCTAGACACCCAATCACAGGATATATTTGTCTTTAACTGGACAGGTCCTGGCACCCACTTTTCTACCCAACTTACCTGGACTGTTCTACCTCAGGGATTCCAGGATAGCCCACATCTGTTTGGGCAGCCCTGGCTCCTGACTTAATCTCTTTATCCCTCCCTAGATCTAAGATTGTACTTTAGGTAGATGATGTCCTTCTCTGTAGCCCCTCCCTAGAAATTAGCCAAGCTGACACAGCTGCTCTTCTAAATTTCCTTTCCAGTCGGGGCTACAGGGCTCACCTTCTAAAGTCCAACTGTCCACTCCTCAAGTCATCTATTTGGAACTAGAAATTATCCCAACCCACAAGGCTATTACCTTAGGTAAAAAGAGCCTGATTCAGTCTCTAACTGTTCCTTCTACAAAGGAAGAGATTCTATCATTCCTAGGAATGGCTAGCTTTTTGTGTTCCTGGGTTCCTTCCTTTTCCCTACTTTCTCAACACTTATATGAAGCCACATTAGGCCCCACCCATGAACCTCTTCTCAATCCTGTCACTAAGCCCTTCCAAAGGCTCCAACAGGCTCTCCTTAAGGCCCCAGCCTTACATTTCCCAGACCTGACTCATCCTTTTTCCCTCTACATAACTGAAAAAGAGGGATTTGCCCTTGGAGCCTTAGGTCACCAACTGGGACCATGTTTTGCACCCGTAACATACTTGTCAAAAAGACTAGATCCAACCATCCAGGGATGAGCACCTTGCATTCGTACCTTAGCAGGTGCTGAACTCCTTATTTGAGAATCAAAGAAAGTAACCCTGGGATCGCCTATAACTGTCTTCTCTTCTCACAACCTGTCACAGCTCCTAACTTATAAAGGCTTATAGACTCTACCTCCCTGCAGGGTTCTTTCTCTTCAGGTAGCTCTAATAGAAGACTCCACCCTCACCTTTCAATCATGCCCACCTCTTAATATTTCCAATCTTCTTCCCAGACCTAACACTGACTACTCTCTATCTCACTCCTGTATTGAAACCTTAGAAGAACTATTACCTCATCCTTCACACATACAGGAGGGCACACTGCCTCAAGCCACCTTTACCTGGTATACAGATGGAAGCTCCTTTCTTCATGAAGGGGTCAGGAAAGCTGGCTATGCCATAGTGTCAGACACCAAGGTGGTGGAGTCACAGGCCCTTCCTGCTCATACCACCCACCAACAGGCTGAATTAATAGCCCTTACCCGTGTCTTCCAGTTGGCACAGGGACAATCCCTCAGCGTTTACACAGATTCCAAATATGCTTTCCATATCCTCCTGTCCCATGCTGCTATCTGGAAGGAGCGTGGGTTATTTACCACAAAAGGAGGATCAGTAACTAATGCAAACCAGATTATGGCCATGCTAAAGGCCTCCCATCTCCCCACAGCTATTGAGATTGTCTACTGCAGATCCCACCATACAGATGACTCTAGTCTCCAAGGGAAACAACCGAGCTGATGAGGCAGCTAGAGATGCAGCCCTTAGGGGCCTAGACTCATCTCACCCTCCCAAGGAGATTCTTACACTACAACCTACATCCCCACCTACACCACCTGACACTCGTCAAACTCTGTCCTATCTTCACCAATTCTTTCATCCTAACAGCCAAGTGCTGTCTTATTTTATTAAGACACACCTACAGCCTACTCCTGAAGACTTAAATTTTCTAAAATCTATCACTGCTTCTTGCAAAAGTCTTTCAGATGTCAGATCCCAACTCAAGGTATTGTAGCACCCCGTTTCCTACCCATCAGGCTAGAGGTTCCCTTGCTGGAACTGACTGGCAACTTGACTTTACCCACATGCCTGCTATAAAATGTGTCAAGTACCTCCTGGTCTTGGTGGACACCTTCTCGGGCTGGGTAGAGGCTTTTCCCACAACTAACAAAGGGGCTCAGACAGTCCCTGATCTCCTCCTCAGAGAGATCATCCCCCGTTTTGGTGTCCCCACCTCCCTCCAGTCAGACAATGGGCCTGAATTTACTTCCCAAGTTTCTCAGGCTCTATCTAAGGCCCTAGACATCCCCTGGCATTTTCATATCCCCTATCATCCTTAATCTTCATGTAAGGTAGAGAGAACCAACTGTTCTTTAAAAACCACTCTTGTCAAGCTGTCACAGGAACTTCATCTTGATTGGGTAAAACTCCTACCTCTGGCTGTTTTCAGGCTAAGAGCCCTTCCCAAGCAACCTCTCCTCATTTCACCTTTTGAACTCATGTATGGACGTCCAGTCCTAACTCCTGGTCTTTTACCTAAATGTTCCCTCTCCCTCTCTGTCCGGGACCTGTAAAGTGAGTGCTAGTGGTGCCTTCCACTACAAAAACAACTAACATGAACATTGCTGTGATATGGGACATGCTTGCTTTTCCTTGCCCACTGCAAACTCTAGCTGCCAGAGACACTGGGCAGCGACTTCCGGAGCTAAAGGAAGTCCCGCCCTGCTGCCGCTGCCACCCAACCCCCTGCCAGCCATGTGATCCACCTTTCTTATTCTGGTCCTAGCCAAATGTTTCTTTGCTAATACAAAAATGTGCTTTTCTCCACCTACACAACCCACCAAAGTTACGTAAGACAGGATAGGAAAGGCTCTGTCTTGATAGATTTTTACTACTGCTATTATTCTATTCAGTTATAACCAATCCTTATGGCTCTCAATCTTGTCAAAAGTCTACTGATAATATTTCTAAGCTTATGGCTGACAGAATTCCCAAAGCCTCTAACAGTTAACCCAAGATGGTTTCAGAAGACTTGGATACCGGACACCTAGAAGATACAGCCTGGATTTTATGTGATGATATAGTCACTAACAAACGCAGTGGGCTAGACTGGATGCTCTGAGTCAAGTGACTTAGTTAAGTCAAACCAAAATAAGTCATTTCTCATGTCATGCGTATCCATTCCACAGAAAAAAGCCCTGCATCTTCCACGCTTGGAAGCCAAACTGACTTCGCCTAAGAGACTATGGAGACCATGGGAACTATTGGCTAGTGGACTCTGTCATTTTTAAAAAATAATATATAACTGGTAGATTACTCTTACTCAGACTTCTGACTACATTGACAGCTAAGCTTTCACAGATATTATCTGTTACCTCATTACCTAAACTGAGTTGCCATCAATTAAATGCTTCATATTTTCTCTTCTTCCTATGCCACTATCCTAATATTATCTGAGTTCCTATAAACTTGCCTAACTAATAAAACATTCCATTATATGATCCAACAAAGGCTCATCTTAAAGACTGCTCATGTTGTTAACTCATGCTGTTATCTCAGTTGTAAACTTATAAGCTACAGGAAACCCACTCAGATCTACCTCTCATGGAACAAATAGGTGCCATCCAGATCTTGTCAAGTCCAGACACATCCAAAACAGCTTCAGGGAAGCAACCTCCAGATGCTCCATCTCCTGTCACACACACAGCTGCTTCTACTGAACCTATTCCTTCTGACCTATTCCCAAATGGCTCACTCCATAGACCCTGGACAGCAGGAAACAGCCAAGTCTCCTAAGACCAGACAAACATCCTCCACACCCATTCTTCTAGGTTCCCCCTAAAGACACGTCGCCCCAATGCCAGCAAGAAGTAGCCAGATATCACGACGATCCTATTCCTGCTTTGCTGTCATCTCTTTCTAATTTTTCTCTTTTAATTAAACCAAAACGGGGAAATGTTAGTATTCTGTCTAAACTCCAACTCCACAGTTATCTGGTAACACCTAGGTATGCTCCTCCCCACAGTTACCTGGCAATAGCCAGGTAGATGTGCCCACTATAAAAGGGGCTGCTTGTCTCCTCCTCTCTCTCTCTCTTACTCTCTTACTCTCTTGCCTCTAGCTTCTCCTTGCCCTTCCTCCCTTCCCTTCCCCCTCTCTCTACATGGTCATGGCCGGCCTCCTCTTCTCTCCCCTCTCTCTCCTCCTTCTCCACCATCTTCTCCCATTTCTCTCCCTACTTTTGCCCTCTGCCCTGATTAACACCCCCCCCTTTGGAAAAAAAATAAATAAAAAATAAAAAAAATAATATTAATTAATTAATCAATTAAAAAAAGAAGAAGAATTCCTGATATGTTCTGAGTTTGACAGACATTATACTCTTGTAGCTAATAGAAAAATAAAAATACATTTTTCTTCATAAAAAAAAAATGATGAAAAACAAAAAGCAGATCACAGGTCACATACCTCCAACATCAAGCAGGATATATATTACCATTCCAAAATGTTGTGGTGAGGAAATAGTAGAACAAAACAAGATATGTAAAACCAGCTGTACAAATACCAAACTACAAAAAAAATCTATTATCCATTTTTAAATATTGATACTCTCCAAACTTGGAAGTTATACCCATCCCCAGAAATAAAAATTGTACTTAAGGTATCAGATTGGGCATTTGTATTTTTATGACAATGACAACTTCCCAACATCCTTATTGTTATATTCTTTTTCAGCTTGTAGATGGTCATTAAATCAGCACAAACTGCTTATATTATGTCGGTTTATAGTAAAGATTCACCTTGAGGAACAACAGCCTACTTCTTAAGAGACATCACAAAAGCAGCTGACTATTAGGAGTGACATACAGTGGAAGCTCCATCTGAGAGACATCCAACTTTAACCTTCTTCTAGTTTCTATGCTAACTACAAGAATGGCGTCTTGAGTTGTAAATTGCAAGTATTTAATATTATAATAAATAAAACAAATTTGTAAAATTGCAAAGCTCTTAAAATCTTAGCATCCTAGTTATTTTTATCATTGTAATAGTAAAATACTCTAATTACTTTTTCCTATTTTATCTCTTTTATTTATCGATATATTTTCCTCAGTGTTAAAAAATAATTAAATATTCTTTATTTTCACACTTCCTTGAGCCATAAACCTTTATTCTGAACCTCAGACATGTGTAAACTATTACTGTCTTAACATTCTTAAATGTTATCGAGTTTTACTATTACATAAATCCAAATTATCTATGAGCTTTTAGAAGTGTTAAAATTTAAAAATTTTATTTATATTTGTAAATACTTGTTCACTGATTAAATTTGTTTTTAAATTACTGTGATATTTGTAGATTAAAAGTTCTTTTGGAAGCCTTAATTTGTAACTTAGGCATATTAATAAAAGTAAATAACTGAGCTGCAGAGTTGATTCAGGGCTAAAATTGTGTACTGCTCCTGTAGAAGACCTATGTTTGGTTCTCAGAATCCATGTCAAATGGGCCACATCTACCTGTATGTGTAATCCTAATTCCAGGAAATTAGAGACAGGTTCTGGTTTTCTGTTCATATATATTTTATACATAATCATTTATATAATTAAAAATTAAAGTTAAAAAAGTTACAAGAGAAAATAACCAATAGTAAAGATAAAAATACATGTTACTTAAATTCTTAAAAGTGTGGTTACAATGGCAAATGAAAGGTTAGTAAAGAAGTTTAAATAATCACTTAATGTGCGAAATCCTATAAATTATTTCTAGGAAATAAAAGGTTTTTTTTAGATATTTCTAGCAGGGTGGCCATTTAAAAGACAATAAGGGTAAGAATCTTACTGGTTAAATTAATATATTCATATTTCCAAAATTTAGTTTGATTTGTTTATAATTTTAAGTTAACATTAAATGATTGACACAAATAAAGAATTCAGTTTATATATAAAAATTTATAGGAATTGAAAGCCTTAAGATAAATATAAAAACTGCTTTCTCTTAAGTTCATTTACTTTAAGAAGCTCTCCTTGTAGACATATTTTATACTCGACACTAACATTTTTTGCATTGTATTTATTTTATATATGTGTGGGCATGCATGCCAAAGTGAATATATGGAGGTGATAAGCCAACTTGTGAGAGCTGGTTTTCTCCTTCTTCCACGTAAGTTCTGAAGAAAGGCTACTGAATAGAGAGTCAGAAATAAGTTTACGTCTGGAAAAATATGTGTTCTCGGTTTCCTTTTCAACTATCTCATGTAAAGGGGGTAATCTATGTGGATATGCTATGAAAATCATTCACTTATCCAATTTCTGTATTTGCACTTAAACACATCTGCACAAAATACTCCTACAGTCCCAATGCAGGGTACAGAATTTATGGAAAGGTATTGGACTGAATCCAGTTCAAACTTACTGAGGAGTGACATAATAGTTTAGAAGTGTTTGGAAAGTTACTCCCTTCTACAATAATTTTCTTTAATTCTGTCTAGATAAATGTATAGAACTTTTATTAAAAATGAGACTATAATCCTTTTTATAATCCTTAAAGGATTAAGTGGAGTTTAAAGTATTGATCAGAAGATCAATCTATTGGAAAGCTTTCAGGAAGGTCATCATGATGGAAAACAAGGCATTGACAAAATTGTATACTTGAGGAAAAAAAGAACCAATACACAGAAGGCAGAATTGTCAGAACTGAGCAAGCAACCACTAGGGTTCTTAACAGATACTTAAATGTTTTTGCCTTTGTAAGGATCACTTCATTTCCAGCATGTAGCTAATGAGAAGCATCTTTCAGAGGACCCTGATTAGCTCCACACATGGGAGGGAGGGGACTGATGTATAGTATGACCTCTACCCCATTCTCACCTTGAGCTTCAAAACAGCCTTTTTCAAGTGAGAATGTAAATCACCACAATGATCATTTCTCAAGATGCTGACAGCACTGAAAAGTGCAGTCCTCACCTTGACCTGAAATAGGAGCTACAGTTCAATAAGAACTGAAGTAGACTTGTATGTACAGCAAAATCTGAGAAACACTGCTCTGAAGGGCACAAAAATTGGTGACTACTTCTTTCAAGAACACTGGTCAACTCAACATGAGCCTAAAATTATGTAATTAAAACCACTCTTTCTCTTCCATTGCCAATGATGCCTATGAGCCAACGTAGACTATAGAGATAAAAGCTTCCTGCGTTGGCATCCTACAGAGTGGTAGAGGGGCCACACCAATATAATCACCTAACATAGATATGCTTCTTTCTGTGCTATTCATTCATCCTGAGAGAGGTGATAATGATGGCCTGAACAGAACACACTTCTTAATTTTAATGTGGTAAGGCCTTCGAGTGGTAACATTACTTTTATAAACATTTCATAAGGAAATATCACAGGCTGACACAAATGAGAATGTTTCTCTTTTTTGAGAAAATAATAGTGAATAGAGCATTGTCTCTGGAGATTGTAAAAATGCTATTAATATATTGTATGAATCACATGAATAAATACGTTGCTCTATTAATTAGATACTGTTTCTTGGTTCTAAATAGAAATATTATCCTATTAATGTTTAATTCCCTATGAAAGAAATAACTCACAACTAAATTGCTTAATTTCTTATTTCTTTTTTGCTTGCAAGTCTTAAGTGGGTTTCTGCAAGTTAACATAAAAGATCATGTCAAAACTTCTTATTTCCTGGGGAGTTAGCAATAGATAATAAATGCACTTGTAAAAAAAAAATTGAAACTCTGTAATTGTCTTTAATAAATTGTGTTTCTGCTCCCTCGTCGTACACGAGGTACGTTCATTAAAGAAAGACTCCCATATGCAGAACTCAGAAATCAAATCTAACTACAACTTTCTAAATCAATAGTGCCCAGTGGGCAGTGCTTCACACAGCGAATATCCACACATTGTATGATAATGACTTTGGGGCCCATTATTAAACACCCTTTCTCCTTTAAAGAGAGATTGGTCTGGAAACTTTCAAGTAGAGACGAGTTACTAGAATACATTTTTTATTGAAATTCTGTGCTTTATGTAAAGCTAGAAATGAAAAAACATAAATCATTTTCTACTTACTTGTAAAAATGTAATAAGAATGGAGGTTGTATTAAACTTTGAAAGTTACGGTAGACATGGAAATGTTTTATGTTAACTGCAAAATGAGAATTATATAAAAAAATAAAAGATACAGCCTCTATTCACTGGTCAGATAACGGCTTTCAAAGACTAACTGAAAATTGTTATTAGGTGATTCTGAAATTATAATCACATTTTTAATTTATTTTTAAATTATGTTATTTTTTAACTTATAAAAAACCATTCCATGATGCTAAAATTGTTCTTTTTGTGTTAATATTAATAAATTAAATTAACAAGTCAATGAATATATCTAAAGAACTTTCAGGGAAAAAAATGCAAGTTTTAAAGATGGTTTAAATCAGAAGCATGGCAATGAATAAGTAATATAGCGTAGACATAATTTGAACAATAAATGCATTATTGATAATCAAGTAGTTTATAATTCTTAGAACTATTTCTAATAACTGTAACAGCAAGATTAAAGCATGCAAGCAATAATAAAAGATTGGAAATTTCAAAGTTACCCAGATTTTATAGTGATAGTTTTCTAACAATTTTCCATTCTCCTGGTATAAGCTCTGACAAACAGAAGAATATTTTCCAATTCTGCTTCATAAACTAATTATTCCTAGAAAGTTCTACATATACAGCATAGATATTTCATATCAATTTTTCAGATCTTAAATAACTTATGAAGAAATATTAGCCCAGGCAAACTTCTTATAAAGTAATGCTTACATATAAAACCTAACCATCCCTCTATAGCATTCAGCAGAACTGACTAGATCCCAAGACAATATTACTAAAAATTAGATACTAGACTACAAGCATAACTTGAAATAATCCAGATAACTCTTTGATATCACTTGCAGATTTGGGGTGACTATATATATTTTAAAGCCACCCATTGTTTACCATCACTGTGCTACTCAGTAGCAGAAATGGAAGAGAGTGATAAGGTTGTAACCACCTGAACATGTAAGAACCTGGTGGTTCTGCTCCACTGCTAAGCTCCAAAGGATTTTAAGCTCAACATCGTTCGTTCACTTCTGGTGCTGCCACTGATAACTCTAGTCACTACCAACTGAAAGGAAATAATTTAAGTAATTTCATCCCAAATTCCTGGTATACATATTGGAGGTACTCCTTCTACTGCTATTACTGACTCCTTTGAGAATGGTGCTATTGATTTACTCTCAACTATTTACATTTGTTTTAAAAGAATGTACCCTATTGGGTCATTATGCTTAAAACACTGATTTTCTGCAATAAAATTGTGTACTTCTGAGAGTCCAGGATAAGAACTCTGTCTTATCTTAATGCAGCCTGGTAACATCTAAGGGACTAGATTCTGTTTTGCATCCTGGATCAGTGCCAAAGGCACTGCATCTAATATTTCCCTTGGATTCTACCTGCTTCCTTGCCACCAACCTTCCTGTCCCTGTGCTCTATCTGGCTTTTAATCACCTGACATGTCATAAAGACTGTCATGTCTTTTGAATATTATAGCAAACTGGATTACCTAAGAAGATAGTTATTGTGCACTGTGTTTTCCTATTTATAACCTAACACCAGAAAGCCTTACCACGTTTTAAACTCTATTGTATAAAAATAGCAAAATAAAAACTAATGGATTGAAGCTTACAAAATAGTAGAGATGTCCTAGCAGATTATAAAGATCATTTCAATTATTCAGCAAACTAAGAATGGCATCCAATCCTATAGGTACTTAGAATACTCCTCACTTGGGTCCACAAAGCAAGAAAAAGAGTGATGAGATCCAGGCATCCTTGTCTTCATTTCCAATCTGTTCCAATAGATCAGCTTCATGCCTGACCCTGCTCATAGGCATGTTCCTCAGTCTAGGAACATCTATGTAAACACCAGCACTACCTAACCTATCTAATATATGAGTATTTTACTGGCTGCTTTTAAAATGTTTTGTTTCAGACTCATACAAAAGACACCTGAATGCCTCTGGTTATTGTCCTAAACCAATAGTCAGCCTGATAGCAGTAACAGAGATGTTGCACAGACAGGTCTCCTGTGATGAGATTACACTAAAAAAAAAAAAAAAAAATCGTGTCCTGATTCTACCCTAGCCACACTTCTATTTAAACCTAATGGTGTGTCAGTACCACAGAGATGAGCTGAGATGCCTAATCTTCAGTTGTTCAAAATAGTCATTTTAATTTCTATCCTTTTCTGTTGTTTTGGTTTCTTTGGGGCATATGGCCTGGCCTGACACATGGGAATCCCTCACATGGGCCTTCAGCCTATGGCTAAAGTAAAAATATGGCCAGAAAATTGTCTCTGTCTTATTTTATAGAACATTTCTTACCACTACACTCTGAATCTCTACACACTATACACTCCAACCCTGGGCCAACTGATACCTTCCATGCAGGCTAAAAGCAAAACTCAGTTTTACCACATGAGAGCAGAGTATTATTAAGGAAATCCTGGCTTATGTGCCAGGATTAGAGCCCATCTCTTAGAGCCCATAATACCAATAATGTCAACATTGTAGTGCCCTGGATTTCTTTTCTTTAATTCCTTTCAGGAATCTTCCTCAGCAAATCTCTCACAGACTTCTCCAACTTGCTGTCTACTGTTCCAATGGGGCAAACTAACAACAAGCAAGCATGACAGTCGAGAGACTGTCACCTCAGCATATCACACCTGGTTTCTTAATTAAAAGAAATTAAAGATGAGAAGATTCTAGAAAAGATTTTGTCCTTATATCTCCCTGTCTACCTAAAGGAAGAGAACAATTACCTCCGGTCACTTCTCTAGGCTTCCACCACTATGTTCATGCTATAGGAAGAAAGATGACTGGTGTCTGTAATTACCCCTCACTGGCATTAACTTACATGTTTGTCTTCTTTTTCCATCCCCTCTTTTGACTAACACTTCAGTCCTACCAAATGTTCTACAAAGAACCATTTAAAGGTAGCGGCATTATTCCAGGTCTAAAACTGTGTCCCCGCAAAAGGTTTCTCCATGTTCAATATAATATCTGAAAAGCATTTACAACTCATCTAAAACACATCTAAATTTCAGTTTCCCTTCTCTATTTAGTTACAATAAGAATGCTGAATGATGTTAGAATACAGGGAGATTTTGGAGTTGGCTCTAGACATATAGCTAGCACATAAGAAACGTACCTTTTGTCTCCGTGATCTGTCCAGTGCCATTATTTCTAATGAATCTGCACAGAAAAGATAGTCCTGTTATCCTCACACAAAACTATTAACAACAGTATACCAATTTTATATATCAATGTTTACAAATTAGATAGTTTATAATACGAATCACCAGTGTAAGAAATTTGAGATTTAATTCTTTGTGTGTGTGTGTGTGTGTGTGTGTCTATGGTACATGATTTTGGGTATCCACGCAGGCCAGAAGACTATCTTCTGAAACTATAGTTATAGGTGGTTGTGATCCATTTGACAAAGGCCATGGGAATGAAAATAGTCTTCAGGAAGAGCAATGAATTAGCCACTTTTCTGTTGTTGTCATATGACAAAATGACTAAGGCAACTTGTAGCAGAATTAGTTTTGTGCTTACAGTTCCAAAGAGCTATAAACCTATAACTATTATGGTAGGGAGTATGATAGCAGGAAGGCAGTCATGGTGTTGGAGCAGTATCTGAGAGCTCACATCTTAAGACACAAATATAAGGCAATGCAAGAAAGACTAGGAATGATGTGGGACCTTGAAACCTCAAAGTTGGTTCCTAATGATGCACCTTCCTCAACAAGTCCACATCTACTGATCTTTTCCAAACAATTTCACCACCTGTGGACCAAATATTCAAATATCTGAAACTATGGGTGCAATTCTCATTCAAACAAACACAAGCAAGGATTCTTATTCACTGATCCATTTCTTTCCAGTACATTAGCTTTTAAAGTAATGAGACAGACAACGTATTTAAAATCTACCTAGTGTAAATAAAAGAGTTCTACTATGTATATTCTCTACAAATAAATGTACTTGTTGAAGGGGATATAATTCGAAAGTCCAAAAATATAGAAAGACCCTTTGAATTACTTTTTCTCTTGCCTTAATAAAATATGCCAACAAAAGAAACTTAAAGATTTAGGACTTTATTTTAGATCATGATTTGATGTATAGTCTATCATAGAAAAAAGTTATAATGGCAGGATTTTGAAACAGCTGGTCATATTGTATCCCTCAGCCAGGAATAAAGAAGAAGTGAACGATTATGTTCTGCTAGCCTTTTCTTTTTGATGCAATCCAGAAGCCACGCAAAGTCAATGGTATAACTCTCCTTAAGGATTCTTCTTCAAACATCAAGTAAATAAAGATACTACCTCACAGACATGCCCAGAAATTACCCTAATATGAATAATTTCTCATTGTTATACCTGGAGATTAATCCGCCTAGATGAGTTCAGGTCCTGCCTAGTTGGTAATTCGTTTAGTCATATATTTGTTTAAGGCTTTTAGAATACATACATTAAATATGTTTTCAAAATGCTAGCTAATAATAATTAATAGCAACTTTTTATTAAAAAATAAGTACTCAATATCCCAATTTTAGAAAAACATTAGTTAACTTTCATAGAGTTGAAATTCAATATGCAACTATACTCATTAGTATAGAATTAAAGAAAGAAAAGTGCTAAAAATTCTTTAAACTATGGAATTCAGTTTTGAAATGTATTGTGCTTGAAAATACTCCCTGACAATGTATTAAGTACCCTCTAAATTAAGTATGAGTTTCTTTTTTTTTCTCATGAAAGAATGCACCAAACACATTCACATTTATTTTCTTTTTTTTTTAAGCAAACGACAAAAACCCAAATCACCAGCTTTTTTTTAACTTAAGCTTAACATTACATATTTAAACAATAGTCAAACTGACAAGATTGCCAACATCCATGCACAACTAGAAAACATCCTTAATTTACAGTAAACCAGAAATGTGTTACCATTGATGCAGTAATAGCTTTCATCACTAAATACTGAAAATAAAATTGAAATATTTCTGTAGAAGATTCATCTGGCAATGTTAACTCCACTGCAGGCTGACACTACTCACTCACAATTCAACACAATGGGAAGCAGCTCCATGCTGGTGTTAAAAGCAATCTCCTCCTAGCACTACTCAGTCACAGGGCTCACCTCAGATTACGTTTCGTTTAAAGCAAAGTGCATACAGAGATTACAACAATTTTAAAGACAAAAAAAAAAAGAAGAAGAAAAAGGAAGAAAGGTCCTATATTTTGTGGTCCCAACAACAAACTCAAAAATCTGACAAATGGGGGCTCCAATGAGCTATTTTATAAATACTTTAGATTAGGTACAGTTATACAGAAAGTCGAGTTCGTTTGAAATCTTCAAAAAAAAAAAAAAAGTTCCTGTTATTCCTAAATTGGTGCTTGCTATGGTTTAGCATTTCTGTTAAATGTGTGCGTTGAATTACTTGTTATCCAAGCGTAGCAGGTGCTCCTTACCATTTATCATCAAGGACTTTAACTGTCCATCTTCTTCAACTTCTACTCTTTCTTGACCGTTCTCCACAATTCTCTTTGTAGTGATTTTTTTGCCATTAACTATCTTAGTTGAAGTTGATATTGATTTGAAGTTGCCCATTCCACTGCCACCAAATGACACTGAAGAGAATGAAGTGAGACCCCTGTGACCTAGTTACCCGAATGGAGTAAAGCCTGTATCAAAAGTCCACTTCCCAAGGAAGGAAATCCACTGAAGGCATTGAAAAAGGAGCCGGCACCTCGGCTTCGACTTCCTCGGGGACCTCATCGGTTTCCAAAAAAGTCATCAAATGGGTCTTCAAAGAAGTCAAATGAAAATGGGTCCCTTCCACCAAAAAATTCCCTGAAGACATCATCTGGGTTCCAGAATGTGAAGCCAAACTCAAATGGACTGTCAAATTGACTTCCACCTCCTCCTCCACCACCATTTAATCCTTATTTGCTGTATTTGTTGTCATAGATGTCCCACTTTTTAGCATCCGATAACACTTCATAGGTCTGAGCTACTTGTTTGAATTTCTGCTCTGCTTCTTCTTTATTCTCAGGATTTTTGTCCGGGTGCCATTTAAGTGCTTGTTTTCGATACACCTTTTTAATGTCCTCAGGTGAGGCATGTCTCTGCACGCCCAGCACTTCATAGTAATCCACCATGTTTTAACAGACTGTTGGAACAAATCCGAGGATGTGTCGGCCAGCGAGGGTGGGGGAAGTCAGGTGGCCGGTCTCCTCATGGCTATGGCACAGCTGCGCTGGTGGCGGTGGCGGCGTCCTAAGTATGAGTTTCAATTGAAATTAAAGATTAGAAATTAGCTACAAAATTATCTGTAGATATTTTAACAGTATTAGGAAAAAATAAAAAAAATAAACAGTAACATGCCACTTTTTTTTTTCCTGACAAGATTCTAAAATGTTCATCTCATAAGTCAAAGAACAAGAAATGCTTATAACTCTATAATCCATTCACATCTCGGTTATTATTTCTACTTTAGTAGTTGAAGAAAAAACTATAGGTTTGGTTTGGTGTAAAGGGAGAATTCAGGTGTGAGGTTTAATCTGCAAATTTCTATACACAGTAAAGAATATTGAAATAAAAACTTAACTGAAAGCATTTCTTTTTTCAAACTGAGACCATTTGCAAAACCTACTCTAGGTAGATATGTCAAAGTTTCCTAGACTCTCCCCTTAGGAAACAAGTGTGAGTAGAGGGACTCATGGGAATCACAAAACCTATATATTCATGATTAAAATTTATACACACTGATGTCAGAAGTGATAAAATATATACAGAGTAGAGTCCAAGCTTCCACATACCCTCTCCCAGTGGAATCGCATTAATAAACAATTTTCCTAGTAACTGTATAATGGCACATGGAGTGTTGTCATCACCAAGGAAGATCTTCCAAGCCTAGATTGCTCAAGTTTTGTTGGAATTCACTCACAGGGGCATGAAATACCTGCTACAACTGACTCTTGATGCTCAGAGCATAAGCATAAAATGGTCATGATAGCATAATCTATCTAATCAAACTGTCTCCATGTTGTTTGAAGCCACAGGCATAGAAAAGAAGAGGAAGTTCACTATAAATGAAACTGTAAGTACATAAATTGGCTACTTAAACTAAAATTCTGTGATTACAAATCATGGACATCAGCATACTTCTGTTAAGTATATTTGAAAGACACGGAGAAGTTCATTTCTTAGTTTATCTCAGTAATGGATAAGGTCTGAATGATGGGACTAAGCTAAATTAATCCTAGGATGGCATAAAGTGAAATGTAGTCACATCAGGATAACTCAGATGGGTCAAGACAAAAACAAACAAAAACAAATCAAATACAAAACAACAACAGCACAGCTCAAAATCCATGAAAAGAGCTTTATTCTAGAAATTTTCCAAACATTTGAGGAATAAATTTGATAATAAAGCCAATAACAATAACAATACTGTTCACCCAAAACCTAAAATTTTCTCATCACCTAGCTAAGCCACCATACCTCATGGAAGATATAGTTTGCCAAACTCTTTTCAATGAGCAGCTCATACATATACTATAAAAGCACAATTTCAATTTATGCTATTTATTATAGAATTTATCTCTCTGTATAGCAGCTTAATTTTTATTGTGAATAATAGAATATCTAAACATATATATCAAAATATGTTTATATTAAATATGAAATATAGATAAGCTTATCAGTAAGATATTGAGGACATGTAAAGTATAGATGTCTTAATTTTATAGCTGGGAAGATTAATACAATAATGATTTAATTTTTTAGCCATTGACCCATAAGTACATTGTTGCTGCAAGAAAAATGCTACAAGGAGTTAAACAACTTCAGCATTATACAACTGATCTGTTACAGGTACATATGGTTAAAGTACCCACTCAAGCAGAAGACAGGTGTGTCACTGCACAACATAAATCAAAGTGCCTTTTTGTAATTTTATATGAATGCAATCATAACACATAGACTTCTATTTCTGTCTGCTTTCATTCATAAGCATTCTAACATCCATATTACTTTGCATGTGTAAACATTTAATCACTGAGTAGCATTGCTGTTTATGAGTATGCTATATATTGTTCAGTGTCTTGGACATTTTTGTTTGATTCCAGGTTTTGAGTATTATAAATAAAGCTGTTATAACATTTGGGTGAAAGTCATTGTGTCGACATATGTTCATTTTCTTTTAGCTTCTTCTAAGCCATGTAGTAGAAATAGACACATTTTTAAGGAAAAAAGCAACAAAAATTTTTCAGAATCATTGAGTAATTATGTGTTCAGTGCACAGTGCTACAGCTTTAGCGGTCTGTCACCTGAACCAATGTTTGGTTGGTAGTCTTTAAGTTGTCCTTTCCATTTCCGTTTATGCCTACACATTATAGATACTTACATGAATTGCTCTAAAAATTAAAATGTCAAGAATCTGTATGTTTACCACAATCCAAAGATATTAAGTGTTTATAATTTTCTCATTTTTAATCTAAGCTTCTTGTATATTTAGTTTTGTGTAATAAGACTATATATTTGAAATATAACTTATCAATCATATGTATAATACATATAATGGACTCCAAGTCCATTTCTTACTTTTATATTCTTAACAATCTCTTTTGAAAACCAAACGGTGTTGATTTTAATAAAGTCCAGTTTATTTTTTTTTCTAATTTTGGATGAGTTTTCTCTGAAAAAAAAATTCAAGTAAAAGAATCATGAAGATTTTCAGTGTTTTTATTGGATAGAGAGTTGAAGGTTGTTGCTTTTTTGTTCATAAGGGCTGTATTTTTTCAGCACCATTTGTTCAGAAATTATATCAAAAATATAAAAAATTAGTTAGTCTTCTTACTCACCACTTCAACCACCTCACTCCTTACCCAGACTTCCTCCATCCTCCAGGGACAAGCCTGTTGATTTCCTCCGACCTCCTCATCCACGCCTTTCCCACAATCTACCAGATTCCTCCTGGCATCCTTCCACCAGCACTCCAGTCAAGTATGGCTTTCCCTGCCTACACAAGAACTCTAGGCTTGAACCAATATTCTCCCTGTCTATCTACCATATCATAGGATTCTCTCACCTCATATCTAACTGTTCCCCTCATACCTTTATACCCATACACTTCCAGCATGGAACAGGAAGCACATCCTGTGTACCATCTCAGTCCCCTTTGCCCACCTGACTGCTTTCTACTCTAGCCATTGCAACCTCTACATTCACCCTGCTCACATCTTCTCTTCTCTCCCAATCAGCTCCACTGATAATAAACTCAAAACTAACGAAGTCCACATACCCAGAACTCATCACATAAATACCAACAATATGAAAGATCAAGCCAGTATCTTCTTTCCAAAATCTGCCAGTACTATAGAAATGTTTACCAATGACAGTTACGTACATGAACTGCAGGATACAAAAATTAAAAGAATGATCATAAACCTCTTCAGAAAAAAATCCAAGAAGATTTAAGAGGACATGGTATTTTTATTTAATTATTTCTTAGCCACTTTTATTTCTTCTATTGGAAACTCTATGTTTGAATCCCTAGACAATTTTAACAGGGTCATTAGTTTCCTTGACTCTTTTTCAATTCTCCAATTGTTTCCATAGCTAGCCAACTTCTAGGGACTAGTGAAATCATGGAACTTAGAAGAGAATCTACTACTGGCATTTTGCTGGACCAACATAATTTCTTAACTACATTATAGATAAGTATGGCTCTCACCCCTCATTGAAGAAATTTCTCTCTACAGTAAATAAAGGCTATTTACAGAAAACCAAATCAATAGACTGTGGAGAGAGTCCAATCCCAATGGATATATCTGAACCACATCACCCGAATCTATAGCTAGTAAACATCATAGAAGGGGAGAGAAAGATTATAAGATGCAGAATATCAGGAAATCTGCAGTGAGACTGCCTCTCTTATAAATGGCTACATAAAAAAGACCTAAGACAACACCAATATACATACTAATGCAGAACGGGTAAAATCACATGGGACCCCACTCTTAGACAAAAGAGCACAGGTAATTACTGAGAGTAGAAATTACACCTACAGGTGAGACAACTGATTGGTTATTCAATATAATGTCATCAGCCCTGAAATAATCTATACATCACCAACTAATAATAATAATAATGATAATAAAAGAAGTTACCAATTTGAGAGTAGAAGGGATACGGGGAGGAATTCAAAGGATGGAATATGGGAAAGGATTGACGATAAGAAGGAAGAGAAGGGAGGAGATAATGTAATTATATTTTAAAGTAAAATAATATTTTCAAAATTAAAGAATAAAAAGGAGATACTATACTGATAAATTAATAGCAAATATTAATAAAATTTAAAAAATGATAACTGAAAATGTTACTGGCAATTGTCTCTATTTTTTCTTAAAAATGTCTTCTAAAACTACAAATAAAAAATTAAAAAAATCACTCCAGAAAGGGTGAATGATTCATGAATTAATAACAACAGTGTTTTAGGCCAGTCTTAGTGACTCATCTGACATTCAGTTTGATAAACAGCATGGTTTATACTCCATACTTGTAAGCAAAAAAGCTATCCATAGGAAAATCAAAAAGTATTTCTTGCTAGTTGATGTTTGCCAAGGACCAGACTCAGCTTAGAAAAGGTTTCTGAGAGAAGGGGAGTCTGGGAGTGGTGAAAAAATGACTCAAGATCAAATTGTGGAGCCAAGCTGACCACCTGTGTTCTGTTTGATACATCTTTTCCAGTGTGCTTCTTTCTATGTTCTGCTTTCTCTCTGGAGATTTCTCTGTCTATATTCTGCTTGCATGCTATTCTAAGAGATCTCTGCCCATGTTTTGCTTGCAATTCTAAGAACTCTTAATGTCCATCTCCTGCATGTGCAAATGTGTGCACGTGCGTGTGTCTGTGTGTCTGTCCGTCTGTCTGTCTGTCTGTCTGTGTGTGTCTCTGTCCGTTCTCCAAGCAGTTATCTCTTTTTACCGTAAAAAATTCTCTACAGAACACAGGTCCTGTCTTGTATTTTACATATCATTCCAGGCATTTATTCCAATGCTTAAGAAACAACAAGCATACATTTTTTTCTTAACATTGTGAAAGAATTCAGAGATCTGTTTGCCTTTGTTAAGCACAGACTATAAACTAGTTGGGTAGGACCCTGCCCTGAAATTACCATTTCTACAAGACCAGGGCCTAACCTCACTCTGTCGTAGGCTGAACTTGAACTCAAGAATCTGCTTGTCATTGTATCTTCCTGACAAGTTGGCTCATAGTGTCTCTGCCTTTGTTTATTTCGATTCATGAAGCTCCTCAGAATTCATATATAATTCTTATATTTCACATAGTTGAGAAATTATATATATTTTTAACTCATGTATTTAGAGTTTTTTCCCATACCCTTAAGGGCTATTCTGAAGGACCCAGTATTTACTATTTTGCAAACACATAGTCACACCCTCAACTTCTGAATTCATGGTGTTTCTAATTCTCATGGAGTCATTAACATTAACAAGGCATAGGTGTGTGAGTTCAGTTCTGGGTCTTCAATTCTATTCCATTGATCTTCTTGCCTGTCTCTGTATGAATACCATGCAGTTTTTATCACTATTGCTCTGTAGTACAGCTTGAGGTCAGGGATGGTGATTCCCCCAGAAGTTCTTTTATTGTTGAGAATAGTTCTCACTGTCCTGGGTTTTTTGTTATTCTAAATAAATTTGCAAATTGCTCTTTCTATCTATATGAAGAATTGATTTGGAACTTTGATGGGGATTGCATCAAATCTGTAGATTGCTTTTGGCAAGATGGCCATTTTTATTATATTAATCCTGCCAACCAACGAGCATGGGAGGTCTCTCCATCTTCTGAGATCTTCTTCGATTTATTTCTTCAGAGATGTGAAGTTCTTGTTATATAGATCTTTCACTTGCTTGGTTAGATTCACACCAAGGTATTTTATATTATTTGTGACTATTGTGAAAGGTGTCATTTCTCTAATTTCTTTCTCAGCCTGTTTATCCTTTGAGTAGAAGAAGGCTACTGATTTGTATGAGTTGCTTTTATATCCAACCACTTTGCTGAAGTTGTTTATCAGGGTTAGGTTTCTCTGGTGGAAGTTTTGGAGTCCCTTAATTTACTATCGCGCTGTATTATAGAGCAATAGTGATAAATGCGGCATGGTATTGGTACAGAGACAGGCAGGAAAATCAATGGAATAGAATTGAAGACCCAGAAATGAACCCACACACCTATGGTCACTTGATCTTTGACAAAGGAGCTAAAATGGTCCAGTGGAAAAAGGACAGAATTTTCAACAAATGGTGCTGGTTCAACTGAAGGACAACTTCTAGTAGAATGCAAACCGATCCATTCTCATCTTCTTGTTCAAAGCTCAAATTCTAGTGGATCAAAGACCTTCATATAAAACCAAATACACTGAAACTAGTAGAAGAAAAGGTGGGGAAGACCCTCACCCTAGGCAGACCCTAGGCAGAGGGGAAAAGTTCCTGAACAGAATACCAATGGCTTATGCTCTAATATCAAGAATTGACAAATGGGACCTCATAAAATTGCAAATTTTCTGTAAGGCAAAGGACACTGTCAATAGGACAAAACGGCAACCAACAGATTGGGAAAAGATCTTTACCAATCCTACATCTGATAGTGGGCTAATATCCAATATATACAAAAAAAGAAATTAAACTCCAGACAACCGAATAACCCTATTAAAAATGGGGTATAGAGCTAAACAAAGAATTCTCAATTGAGGAAACTCGAATGGCTGAGAAGCATCTAAAGAAATGTTCAATATCTTTAGTCATCAGGGAAATTCAAATTGAAACAACCCTGAGATTCAACCTCACACCAGTCAGAATGGCTAAGATCAAAAACTCAGGTGATAGTAGATGCTGGTGAGTATGTGGAGAAAGTGGAACATTCCTCCATTGTTGGTGGGAATCAAAGCTGGTACAACCACTCTGGAAATCAGTCTGATAGTTCCTCAGAAAATTGGACATAGAATTACCTGAGGACCCAGCTATACCACTCCTGGGCATATACCCAGCAGATGCTCCAACATATAACAAGGACATATGCTCCACTATGTTCATAACAGCCTTATGTGCAATAGCCAGAATCTAGAAAGAACCCAGATGTCCTTCAACAGAGGAATGGATACAAAAAATGTGGTACATTTACACAATGTAATATTACTCAGCTATTAAAAACAATTAATTCGAGAAATTTTTAGGTAAATAGATGGAACTAGAAAATATCATCCTGAGTGAGGTAGCCCAATCACAAAAGAGCACACATGGTATTCTCACTGATAATTGGATATTAGCCCAAAAGCTCACAATATCCAAGATACAACTCACAGACCACATGAAGCTCATGAATAAGGAAGACCAAAGTATGGGTGCTTTGGCCCTTCTTAGAAGGGGTAACAAAATACTCATATGAGCAAATATTATTGGTCTTTAATATCTCTCAACATCAATGGACTCAATTCCCCAATAAAAAGACATAGGCTATCAGACTAGATATGTAAACAGGACCCATGGTTTTGCTGCATCAGGAAACATTCTTGGTAAGAGAGATAGACACTACCTCAGACAAAATGACTAGAAAAAAAAATCAAAGCAAATAGTCCCAAGAAATGAGCAGGGGTAGCCATTCTTATATCCAATAAAATAGACTTTCAACCAAAAGTTTATCAAAAAAAGATGGGGAAGGACACTAGATAGTCATCAAAGAAAAAAAATCCACCAAGATGAACTCTCAATTCTAAATATTTATACCCCAAATTCAAGGGCACCCATATTTGTAAAAGAAACATCACTAAAGCATAAAGCACATACTGAACTTCACAAAATAATAGTGGAAGACTTCAACATTCCACTCTCAGAAATAGATCATGAAAACAGAAACTAAACGGACACAGTGGAACTAACAGAAGTTATGAGCCAAATGGATTTAACAGATATCTATAGAACATTTCACCCTAAAACAAAAGAATACACCTTCTTTTCAGCACCTCATGGCATCTTCCATAAAATCATCCATATAATTGGACACAAGAGAAGTCTCAACAGATACAAGGAGTTGAAATAATCCCATGCATACTATCAGATCACCATAGACAAAGGCTGGTCTTTAGTAACATCAGAAACAACAGAAAGCCTACATATTCATGGAAACAGAATAACTGTATTCAATTATAACTTGGTCAGGAAAAAAATAAAGAAATTACAGACTTTTCTAGATTTTAATAAATTGGAGGAACAGCATAGCCAAACTTATGGTACACAATGAAAGCAGTGCTAAGAGGAAAATTCATAGCATTGAATGTCTTCATAAAGAAATTGGAGAGATCATATACTAACAACTTCACAGCACATTTGAAAGCTCTGGAACAAAAAGAAGCAAATATACCCAAGAGAAGTAGAAGTCAGGAAATAAACTCAGGGCTACAGTCAAGCAGTTGAAAACAAAGAGAATTACAAAAAGAGTCAACAAAACTAAGAGTTGTTTCTTTGAGAAAAACAAAATAGATAAACCCTTAGCCAAACTAACTAAAGGCCCGAGAGGCAGTATCCAAATTATCGAAATTAGAAATGAAAAGGGAGACATAGAACAGAAATGGAGGAAATTCAAAAAAAAATCATCAGACTCTACTATAAAAGCTTATACTCAACAAAACTAGAAAATCTAAATGAAATGGATGATTTTCTAGATAGATATCAAGTACCAAAGTTAAATCAGGACCAGATAAACTATCTAAACAGTCTCACAATTCCTAAGGAAATAGGGCCAGGGCCAGATGGTTTTCGTGCAGAATTCTATCTGACTGTCAAAGAAGACCTAATATAAATACTTTTCAAACTAGAAAATACTATAGAAACAAAAATAATAGTACCTAATTCATTCTATGAAGCCATAATTACACTGATCCCTAAATACACAAAGATCCAACAAAAAAGGGAACTTCAGACCAATTTCTCTTACGAATATCCATAAAAATATTCAATAAAATTCTCTCAAACCAAATCCAAGAACACATCAAAACAAAATTAGGAAAACAATACCCTTCACAATAGTTACAAATAATATCAAATATCTTGGTATAACTCTAACCAAGCAAGTGAAAAATCTGTATGACAAGAACTTCAAGTCTCTCAAGAAAGAAATCGAAGAAGACTTCAGAAGATGGAAAGATCTCCCATGCACATGAGTCAGTAGAATTGATATAGTAAAAGCTGTCATCTTACCAGAAGCAGTTTACAGATTTAATGCAGTCCCAATCAAAATTCTTCAAAGAGATAGAAAGAACAATTCTCAACTTCACCTGGAAAGACAAAAAAATTCAGGATATAGAAAACAATTATAAACAATAAAAGAAGTTCTGGGGGGAATCACCATCCCAGATCTCGGCTGTATTACAGAGTAATAATGATAAAAACTGCATGGTATTGGTACAGAAACAGACAGCTATATCAATGGAAAAGAATTGAAGACCCAGAAATCAACCCACACACCTATGATCACTAGATCTTTGACAAAGAATCCAAAATCATACAGTGGAAAAAAGAAAGGATTTCCAAGAGATGGTGCTGGTCTAACTGGATGTCTGCATGTAGAAGAATGCAAATTGACCCATTTTAATCTCATTGTGCAAAGTTTAAGTCTTTGTGAATCGAAGACCTCAATATAAAAACAGATACATTGAAACTAATAGAAGATAAAGTGGAAAAGTATCTCAAACACATTGGCACAGGGGAAAATTCCTGAACAGAACATCAATGGCTTAGGCTCAAAGATAAACAATTAACAAATGGAACCTCATGAAATTGAAAAGCTTCTGTAAGGCAAAGGGCACTATCAACAGGACAAAATAGCAACCTACAAATTGGGAAAAGATCCTTACCAATCCTACATCTAATAGAGGGCTAGTATCCAAAATAAACAAAGAACTCAAAAAGTTAGACTCCATAAAATTGGACAATCCATTTAAAAAATGAAGTATAGAACTAAACAAAGAATTCTCAACTGAGGAAGAAGCACCTAAAGAAATGTTCAATATCCTTAGTCATCAGGGAAATGCAAATCAAAATAGCACTGAGATTCCACCTTATGCCAATTAGAATGGCTAAGATCCAAAACTCAGGTGATAGCAGATGCTAGTGAGGATGTGGAGAAAAAGGAACACTCTTCCATTACTGGCGCAATTACAAGCTGGTACAAACAATTTGGAAATCAATATAGCTGTTTCTCAGAAAATTGGACATAGTACTACCTGAAGACCCAGCTATAACACTACTGGGCACATAACCAAAAGATGCTTCAACATATAACAAAGATACATGCTCCACTATGTTCATAGCAGTCTCATTTATAATAGCTAGAAGCTGGAAACAACTCAGTTGTCCCTTAACTGAAGAATATATACAGAAAACGTGGTGTATTTATACAATGGAATACTACTCATTAAAAACAATGACTTCATCAAATTTGTAGGCAAATAGATGGAACTAGAAAATATCCTGAGTGAGGTAATTCAGACTCAAAAGGTCATACATGATATATAGTCACTCATAAGTGGATATTAACCCAAAAGCTCAGAATACCCATGATACAACGCACAGACCATATGAAGGTTAATAAGAAGGAAGACCAAAGTGTGGATGTTTCAATCCCACTTAGAAGGTGGAACAAAATAATCATGGGAGGCAAAGAGAGAGGGAGGGACTAGGGTGGGTCAAGAGAGAAGAAGGGGAAAAGGTGGAAACCAGGACCAGTTATGGGAAGAGACAGGAAAGAAGTCCAGAGGGTCAGGAGAATAAATAGAAATCAGTAGCTGTAGAGGATAGGGAATGGAAAGTGGTGCCATTAGGAAGTCACAGATGCCAGGGAAGCAAGAGGCCCCCAGGACTCAATGAGGATGACATTAGCTAAAATATCCAACAGCAGGAAGATAGAACCCGAAGAGACCACCTCCAGTAGATAGACAGTAGAGGATGGAGCTACCCACTCATCTCAAAAATTTTAATCCAAATTTGTTTCAGTCTAAAGAAAACACAGGGACAAAAAATGGAGCAGAGACTGAAGGAAAGGCCATCTAGTGACTGTCCCACCTTGGATTCCATCCCATCTGAAGATACCAAACCCTACACTATTACTGATGCCAAGAAGTTCTTCCAGACAGGACCCTTGTATGGCTGTCCTTGGAGAGGTTCGGCCAGCACCTGATGAAGCAGATACAGATACTCACAGCCAACCATTGTACTTTCCCCAAGGTTAGCAATGGAAGAGTTAGGGAAAGGGCTAAAAGAGCTGAAGGGGATTGCAACTCCATAGGAAGAACAACAATATCAACTAACAGGACCCCATAGAACTCTCAGATACTAAATCACCAAAGAGTATACTTGGATGGGTCCCTGGCTCCCACTATATATATAGCAGAGGACTGCTTTATCCGGCATCAATGAGAGATGATGAACTTGGTCCTGTGTTGCTCCAGTGAAAGGGGATGCTGGAGGGGTGAGCTGGAAGCGGGTGGGTGGGTGGGTGAGCACCTTCTTAGATGCAAAGGGAAGGTAGGATGGAGTGAAGGGTTTGAGCAAGGGAGATCAGTAAAGGGGACATTTGAAATGCAAATAAATAAAATAATTAATAAAAAAATACTGCAAGACCCATACAAGCCTTGAATACTTTAGATAATTCTATTTTAATAATTCTTTGATAATGCTTCACATTAGACACAGAAACTTGAAATTCTACATTACTGTGTGTGTCTCTGCATATTTAAATTCACAATCTCTTTCAAACACTGAGCTAATTATCCTTGTAAACTACATAAAACAAAATAAAAGAGATTCATACTTCCTTTCTGGAGACACATAATTCTGTGACGCTGTTTTCTGTTTTGTACTCATTTGTTTGTTTGTTTTTGTTTACTTTGTGAACCCTTGCTGTTTCACTCCAGTTTCCTACATCCTTTAGACTCTTGCCCCAGTTCCTGGTTCTTCCATATTACAAGCTGAAAACAGTACACATATACTTGTAGCAGAATCTTTAGAACCTTACAACTTGTTTTCTTAGCATGTATCTATCCATCCAAGCCTTTGTTTTTAAGATCTACTATATGAAAGAGTATTTATTTGTGGTTTTAATTAGTAATCATATTTATTTGTGGTATTACTGGTATTATGATTTGCTGATGCATTCCATCTAAGAGACTGATGAGTCTTAGTAGTTGCTAGAGTATCGGATGGATCAACAATCCACTGAACCAAATTCAGCAGGAGGAACTAACATTGTCCATCTACAAAGAACCTTTGACCAATACACTTGGTATAATGCTGCAGTTCTGAATGTCAGACTGATGTCTTGGAGACTGAGGCTTTATCTAGCATTAAGGTGATCTGAGAGATGACAAAACAGTTCTGACAGCTGCTAAGTGGTAGCTATCAGGAAAATAATAATAGAGTGTGATGTTCACTGTTGAATCTACATGGTTTAACAGATTATCTCATGGCATTGCTCCATAGCCATAACACAGCAAATGCAAAGAGGAGAACATCTCAGAAGTTTCTAAATGTCCTTCTCTCTTGGTCACTGGGGGACCACTATCTTTTTACCTGTGACAATTCTAGCCATAATTTTAATTTTTTCAAAGCCTATTTTTACTGGTGGTTCTTAAATGCTTTAACCTCCCTTCTGGCCCATCACCTCCCAACAGTAATAGAGAAGAAAGGATACAGGGAAGTGGACCTGTTTAGAAAAGGTTCTTTGGAGCAAATCCCATCTGCACTGTCAGGAAATCAGCAGTTGAGTTCACAGATCAGCAGCAGCAGCTCCATTCACTTGCAAACACTTCAGAGATGTACCACCATTCTAGTTCAATAGTATAGGGATAGCAGTAGCAGTAGCACCATCTAGCAGCAACAGCTAGGCCAAATCTGCACAAGTCACCAAGAGGGACAAGGGCCAATCAAATTGCCAGGAAAAGTTCTTAGCTATGCCTTTCTCAGTGAAGTAAAGATCAGTGAAGACTTGAGACCAACAAATGTTGCATAGCTAGCTCTACCATCAAGCCCAGCTATACTTTCTCCCAGTTCATTGAGTCCTATTTATACTCCTTCCAAATATCACATGTCCTCTAAAGGTCTTTCCTCACCATGTGTCTTGCCTCAGCATGTGAATTGTCTCAATTGGCATCACTCTGCTAATTGGCCTGAGTCCAGGGAAACAGCAAGAAGCTGCAGACACCACCAGAAGTTATTTTGGTGCATTTCTGTCTATAGAATCTCCACAAATGGCGCTCAACCACACAATGTAAGGTGGACAAATACATGCATGTTTATAGCAAAGATTCCTTCATCATATGTCCTTTCACATACTTGCTTTAGCATAATATCCTTTCACCTGTGTCTGCTTCAGCGAAAGAGTCTTTCATGAGTCTCCCTTAGCCTTTCACCTGTGTCCACTTCAGTGAAATGCTCCTTCATGTGTTTCTGCCCCAGAAAAACACCATCCAACACTTTCCAAAGAATGCTTAAGTTTCTACTTCATATAGCTGCACTTTGCATCCCACCTTCTTTATTACATATTATTAGGGAATCCAACTGTTAATTTGTCATCACTCCATACGACTCAGAATGTACACCAGAGCTTCTGTTCTTAATCTGTTTCAAAATTACCTACGATGCTTTGATATACTACTACAACCCACACCACCCACATTGAGACAATGTGGAATTGCCTGCTTCATGCAAAAAGGTTCTTGTTTGCCTGTAGATATGTTTCTAATTATCTTCAAATATTAGGTTTTAAAATCTTCACAGCAGGTGGGCTTACTTTTATAATCAGAATTATAAATATTGTTTAGATTAAAGAGTAAATGTTACTTCAATACTTTGTTGACTTAAGTTGAAATTAGTAAAACACAGTGAAAACCTTTTAATAGTATCTCCTTAAACTAAGTATAAACATGTACTAGACCTCAACAATTGCACATTAAATGTACATTTAAGAATAAGAGAACACATGTCCATTAATACGTAGCATGAATTGTCCAGAGTTGTTACTCACAATTACACCAGCTGCGTGCAACTACACAGTTTATAAACAGCTAACTTGTATGGAGTTCAGAACAGCAAGAATGAATTGGATTATACACAACAATATGAGATAATCTCAGGAACATAATATTGGTCTTTGGGTTTTGTATTTGTTTGTTTGGGTTTTTTTTTCTTAGTGTGGAAGCCGAGACTCAAGATTTTATTCATGTTAGTAGGCTTTCTATAGCTGAGTATTAATACATCCCCAACATTTAGAAGCATAGAATTAAGAAAAAAATATACTAACATGTGTCAGCTGAATGAATACTACTACATAGAGATCAAAAAGAAGGAAGCCCATTATGGCCCTCATGCCTCACTGGACAACGACAGGGGGACTGGAGCCATTACAAGGTCCCCTTCAAATACTGGAGGTCAGGCCTCTATCCCCGCCTTCACAAGATTAGAATTGCCACAGCCCTTCTATACTTAGAGAAGGGAGGAGATGTCAGGGGCAGCCCTGCTTACACACTGAAGGCCTAAAATCAGCCTTAGGCCTAAAATTAGCAATAGGCCTGTCATACATGTATACTAACACCAAGTCTTGGGTCTCAGTGGAAAAACATTGAAACAGATGGCTATAAGCTAATGTAAACAGACAGCTTTTGTGGAAATTTACAAGCCTGAGTAGTCATAGACCTTGTAAATAGATAGCCTGGGCAGACAATACCAACTTAAATAAGGACAAGCGAGTCATAGGCAGAGTCATAGTGACTTGTCCCCTGAACCTTCACCCAGCCGATACCCGGTTCTGATGATATCTGTATTCCCCCTGAACACCCACACTCCAGTGTCATTCCCTTCCCCACATCCTGCCTTTCTGTGTTTATAACCCCTGTGTGAATTAATTACGATTTGAGAAAAAATATTTTAAAAAAACAATTAAAATATAATTAACATTTAAGTATGAAAAAAAAAAAGAAAGTTTACTCAAACTCTATAATGCAGTTAACAGAGTGACTCTGGACAATAAGGAGTGTCCATGGGTAAAAGAGTTAAATCAGGTAAATGTCACTGAACTCTGAGAAGAAAACAGCCCCTCATCTACCTGAGATTCTCTCTAGCTATATACAAATGCTACACTCTCTTCATAATAAGAAAGTAGTCTCAGTTTTAAAGAGTGGTGCTCATGATTATAACTCTTTTGGCAGAAAACTTGCTTAGCTTTTTAAAAAACTATATTGAATCTCTAGCACTCAATAAAATTGGTGTGGTGGCTCAAAAAAAAAAAAAAGAAAAGAAGGAAGCCCATTCATGTGTTAGATGTCAGAGCTCTGGATACATTTTAAAGACAATAAATAAATAAATAAATAAATAAATAAATAAATATCAAAAAACTTTCTGGGAAATAAAAGTGTATATTTTATGATCTAGATGCAGATTATGTTTGGCTTGTTATTCTCACATATATGGTTTAGGAAAAGCCACAAAGCAATAAACAAGTGATGTGTCAGCTATTCTGTTTATATGCTATTTTTTAAATTTACATATGTCCATTTAAAAAGTACAGTGTTCACCTCAAAGGGGACAAGAAATAGCCATATGAGTGAGCATGACAGTTCAGGAACACATATTTAAGTTACCCAAAATTCCATGTTCTAATGTAGTGAGATTGATGAAGTTTTAGTAGAAACAGGAAGTCATAAAATAAGGCACTTTTCAAACCCTTTGGTGGGTACATCATACAGACTAGATACAACAAGGCAGACAAAACTCTGTAACAGTCCTTTAGGTGCCATCTTTAAGATGCTTCAGCATCTTAGCCCTTCACTTGGTGGGAACTAGAATTATGTTTAAACATTCCAAAGGATTTACCTAATGGTCACAATAGATGTTAGGCCATGCACAGAGGAGGGTAATAAATGTCTATAACTGAGATTAATAGTTTCCCCATAATAATTTGGCTTGGACTTTTAACATTCCAATCTCTCCAACTCACTGAAGTTCTAGTCAGTCAATTTACCTTTAAAGATATAGCTTCTTTCCAGGAATCTTGTTCATACATATTTAAAAGAAAGAAAGAAAGAGAGAGAGAGAGAAAGAAAGAAAGAAAGAAAGAAAGAAAGAAAGAAAGAAAGAAAGAAAGGAAGGAAGGAAGGAAGGAAGGAAGGAAGGAAGGAAGGAAGGAAGGAAGGAAG
>NW_021604594.1:3437969-3534817 GCF_004785775.1 Grammomys surdaster
AAGGAAGGAAGGAAGGAAGGAAGGAAGGAAGGAAGGAAGGAAGGAAGAAAAAGAAAGAAGTAGAAAATGTGGGTAAAACAGCTCTCACCTACAAAGTCAGATCTCTACTCAGTGTTAGAACATACATGGGTTACTATGTCTGCCACTAATTCACCTGGAGATGAAGGGTACCCTCCAGGACTGCTGGAAAGGAGTTTAAGGAAGAAACTATGTACAGAATTTAGAAACAGAAGAGTGAACCAAATTACACAAGATGATGACCCACCTAGGACCTGTCACAGTGAAGATGTTTTTCCTGTCCACATGGCTACAACTCACAGGGGAAAAGAGGTCACCAAATGCAGCAAAACTGTGTAGCTCTAGAGAGAAATACCTCAAGGGGCACTGTGAATGACACCATAGCAAGGAAAGGAAAGAGAAAACAAAACTCTTCCCAGAATCCCTCCCAAATCCAACGGAGCCACAGGGAAGACATAGGAGATTCAATTCACTGGAGTTGTTATTCCACAGCACAGAAGCAGAGCACAGTAGTGCAGAGAAATGGTCTGCAGAGGGAAACACCAAAATCCTAGCAAAGGTACAGAGATACACACCCAGTATTTGCAAAGAACATTTTCTATAAATTTAGCATGTGTCTCCTTAGGGAAGAAAATATGTTCTTTTCATTTCACTGCAATCTTATTCACTATCATCAGCCTCTATTCTCTGAAACTATCATTTGAATTCATTATCCTTTCTCGGTGCAACATTTCTTTTTAAGAGATAAACATCTCTTTATGCTGAAATTAGGCTGTGGCCTGCTGTAAGTTACTGCACACTGTGTAAAATCGTAGTGTTTATCATACTGCTCCATTCCTGAAGGGACTCCATTTAGACTTCACTTTGTGACTGGAGTCTGACTGTACATGTGGGTGGGTACCTGAACAGTAACAGCTACATGGGACAATCCAAGTATCACTCTGACAAAGGACATATTTCTGGGAGTTCATGGGGTGTCACCTAATAAATTTATCAGAATGAGTTGAGCTTATATCATACCTTACATTGGCATGTTAATATGGCACTAGGGGAGCCAGGACCAACAATTTATGGGATACATCACAACAAGAAAGAGTAAATTTGCTTTGGTGGGCACAAGGTAGACAAGAGGTAGATGCAACTATATTAATTCCTGTAGCACCTCCCATCCCCCAGTCTGTCTCCTGACCACCTAGTGTGTGTATCAGGGATAAGCAGAAAGTACCCATCTATTCTTGTGGCAGAGTCCCTACTGTTGACAAGGCCTATTCAATGGCTACTTGTCCATTCTCCTGTTGATCCATTGGGCCTGACATCCACTTATCTCCCAGTTTTTTCCCAGGACAGTCCTTCTTTTTCATCTGTACTATAGACTCAGCTCTGCAGGTCCCTTCAGAGCTGTAATAATCATTGCTGTTTCGTGTGCTTCTTCTAGCTGCTTACTTCTGAAAACTTTGCTTTAATCCTTATAATCATTTTGTAACCTACATGCTTATATCTGTGAAGGGAGATATAATCATGTATATCTATTGTGTGATGTGTGATCTAAGCACTCATGACAGCAATTGGATTAGAATAAAAGAATCTGTATCCTGCTTGGCTGGGGCTACCAGTCTGGTAAACTGCTACCGAGGAAACTATGGCAAATTTATTTTTATTTACTAACAACTGACATTATGGAAAGATGTGGTATGTGCATCTTTGTTTATAATGTTTATACACTGTGACATAAGTGTATTATACGTTCATGTGGAGTATACTTGTGTACATGTGTGCATGTGGAGGTAAGAGTTAATGTTGGGTATCTTTCTCTATCCTCTCTACTGTACTTTATTTATTTACTTTGGTTTTGAGACAGGGCCTCACACTAATTGGAACTCAACAATTCAGCAAGAGTCCTCTTGTTTCCTCTTTCCCAAAGCTGAGATGACAGACAGACATGTCATCTTTTATTTGGGTGCTGCAATGCAAATTAAGGTCCTCCTGCCAGCATAGCAAGCACTTTACCGATTGAGCCATCTTCCCAGGCCAACTCATTATTTTCTCTGCTGTTTAAAAAATGTCTCATCATGGGCATATGCATTTAAACAGAGTATTAGACTATACAAATGGCTATTATTGACTAAAATTAGTTTTAAAAGATTGCAAAAATAAGAAGAGATTAAAAATATAATCATTATAATCTAAATTTTAATCAAATGTCTGTGAAGGGAATGAAACATAGTGAATTAAAACTGTCTTTGGAATATGGAAATCAAAGTTATACTTATTAGTACTAATTAGATTAGGCCTTTAATTAAATCTAAACCATTTATAATAGAAATTTTAAATATCATTAAAATTATATGCTACACATAATTACTTAAAAACGTCCAGTTTTGAAAAATTTGCAGATCCCATGACAACACTATTTTCACTCCATACTCCACAACTTTATTACAGTGTTTTGAAGATGATAAATTTGAAATTATTTTTACAATGTAGTGTCCTACTTTTAACATGAAAAATAATAAATGACAATATCATCATATTCAATTTATTCACAAAGAAATTCCTCGTGGTCTAAAGAGTAAAATGAGACCTTCAGTCCTCTACCCCATCAAGCCTTACCTAGTAACAAATCAGAAATACAAAAGTCTCATATATGATACAAGGAAATGCAGCACTAACTTTCAAAATAAAGATAACTCCAATAAATTACAGGGCTATGTCCAGTTTTAGAGCTACTACTTTACAATGGCTATTTGGGATCTAACATTTTAATAATCTCAATGATACAATGCAATGAAGGCATTGTGTGTGCATTAGATAATGCCACATATCAATACTAGGTAGCAGCTATTTGAATTTAAAATATGTCTTTTCCTTCAGTGATCATTGACATTAATATGCAATGAAGAACTTGATCTTAATTTATTCATTTTCTCTCTGAAGCATCAGCATGCATCACTATCACCATCTATAATCGCAAGTTATTTTTATCTCAATATATTGATGGTAAAGCAACAACTTTACACTTGTAATTGTTGGTTCCACTAAAAGTATACAGTCATGCTTGCTAAACTAATGCAAAGGATCTTATCAACTGAACTCACAGACATCATAACTCAGCAGCAGCGTTGGTTTTTAGTTATTTCAAAGACCTGAGCAAGGAAGAGGCACAGACAAATAAAAGAATAATCAAGATGACTTAAGCATCTCCCTGAATTCCTTTCCTTAGTTAAAAAAGTAAATCTGAATAAAAAGATACTACTCAGTAAAGAATGAGATTATTGGATAGTTTTCATGAAAAATAAAGAGGCAACATTGTACTTTCAAATTTTTTAAATCTTTTTTTTTTTTTTTTTTAGTTTGGTAGATATAGTCAGGTTAGTAACATTGGTGATGTGACCTAGAAGAGAAAATCACGCCCCAGCATTGGCTCCAATGAGTAGGAGGGACCAGTAAAACCACCAGAAGTTTTTGGCTGTGTCTTTCTCAGGGATGAGAGACCCACAAGCATTGCACAGCTTGCTGTACCAGTAAGTCAAGTTCTGTCTCTGTCACTGTGAAGTCTCATTTATACCCTTTAAACATCTCATGTCTTCTATGTGTCTTGTCTTAGTATGGCTCTTGTCTCAGTATGTGTCTTGTCTTAGTATAGGTTTTGTCTTAGTATGTTTCCTGTCTTAGCATGTGTCTAGTCTCAGCACGTATCTTTAATCAACCCAAGTTGGCGGAAGCAGTAACAAACTGCAATACACCACCAGAAGTTTTTTGGTGTGTCTCTCCATGGCATCCTGACAAATGTAACTCAACTACTCAATGTAAGATGGACCAATACATGAGGGTCATTAGTAAAAAATCTTTCATCACGTGTCTTTTTACATGTTTGCTTTAGCAAAACATCCTCTCTCCCATGTTTGTTTCAGTGGAACATTTCTTCATAAGTCTCTTAGCCTTACACACCTGTATCCATTTTAACAAAACATTCCTTCATGTGTTTGTCCTGGCAAAGTATCATCCAAATGACTTTCCAAAGATTCCTTAAGTTTCCACTTAACAACATGTCTTGATCATATATAACACCCACCCAATTATATGCTCAGAAAAAGATAGCCATCAGATAACATCTACAAACTTTCCAATATGTATCTCTCCATTTAGACTGAATACTAGCCACAGTGGTGTTTGATATGCTCCCACTTCAAGGATTACTAAATATCTTTTTACTGTGTTACCAATATTGATACTCTGATATGGCTAATTTGACACATGCAAAAGAGACATTCCTATGTGTGACAGATGATGTTCAGTATTTATGACCTCTAGTTAATGGCTACAGTTTCAGTATTGTCCCCCAAAAGTTCTGAATGAATGACTTTGAAAGGATCAATATTTTCCCCTTGAGAATCACAGCTATTTATTGAACATCTTTATCTAGAAAGCCCACAAAGGTATGCATACCAACCCTAAACTATATAACTCAAATTACTACAAAAGTACTCTAAGAGTCTTCACAGTCTGTTGGTCCTAGCCTCTGTATCAGTTATCATCCTCAGTGCTGTGACAAAATACCTGAGTGGAACAAGTTTAAATATATTCATTTTTGTTCACTATTTCTTAGAGTTTCAGCTCATCATGGTGGAAATGATGTCAAAAGGTAACATTTGGGTTTACCATGGATAAAGCATGAAACAAAGGCAGTTCATATCACAACAGGCCAGCACAGTCAGGAAGACACCAAGAACTGGGTATAACCTTCAAGGCTTATCCCCATTGACACTATGTATAAGATACTTTAGTTTCCCAAAATCGTGCTGTATGCTAGGTTCTCTAGATAGAGATTCCTAGTCAGATATCATAAATTGTTTTTATTCATCAAAGGAAATGTCAACATTCAAAAGATAACTTTCCTAGAAATGTATTTTTCACCTATTAAACACCCAACCAAACTTATCCAGGTACAACTTGACTAGAGAATCTCATCTCATAAACCATGTCCTCCACCCTCTTTCGTTCCTTAGGAGAAGCTGCTCAGTTAGAGAGAAGGAGTGGATACTGAGGAATATGTTTCAATTCTTTTCATCTTGTAAAATATTCATTTGGGGGTGAAATACTAAGGTTATAAAGACAGAGGAGGGTGTGGTTTTTAATACTGAAAATAGGAATAGGGTAAACAGCCCATTCCAGAATAGAAATGTAACCTACAGCAACAGGTGCCAAACAAGTCTAAAATTCAATAGGACAAGCAACCTTAAGTCGTGAAGCTTGAGAATATTTTCTTACTCTGTGTCCTTGCCCTGGAGACAACATGGTGTGAATTAAATACACAGGTACCAGGAGCGCTCCTCAGCATGGTGGCTTTGTAAGCAGCAGCTCTTATGTGTTTGAATTGCCTGACAGCGACATTCTCATGCGGAAATCGCTCATCCATGACTCTGAATTTCTATTTCTTAGAGATGAACCCACACCCATGTCTTCTATAGACATTGCCTCACTCCCACTTGTGTCTGTATTTGCTATATTCTTTGAGATCTAGATAGAAGTCACCTTGCTCAACAATTCTTGTCCTCTGTGTGCTTGCTGAATTAGTAGCAAGTTGACCCCACCAAAGTTCACTGTTATGTCCTTTAAAAGAGCAACCTGAAGCACAGTCAGACCCACAAGAATCATGGCAGTGTGGCCCAGGGACATTGTGTAAGAATATGGTTCTCAGCATGTGCAGAGCACTTTGGGGGTCTAATGACTCTTTCATAGTTGTCATCTAAGACCATTGGAAAACACAGATCTATACATTATGATTCATAACAGTAGGAAAGTTACAGTTCTGAAGTAGCAACAAAAATAATTTTATGGTTGAGGTCACCACAATATGAGGAACTCTATTAAAGTATCACATCATTAAGAGGACTGGAGAAACACTATTGTACAGAGAGTGAGCTGTAGTCTCCTCCACAGAGAATATTCTGGCTCCAGTTGTTTCCAGTGCACACTGAACAGTTCCATCAAACAACTGTCTTGTTGTTTCCTCTATTTAGAGATTATAAGAAATTATAAAAATTATATTAAAATATCTATGAATGAACTTATGATGTTTTATATTGATTTTAGCAACATTACCATAGCTTGTGCAGTATTGTTTATTCTTGGTGACTCAGAAGGTACTGAGCCAGGCTTCCTTGGAATTTAAATAAAATGACTGTGCTATACAACACATTTCTAAAAATTTTCAGAATAGATTAATGTGTGAATTGGTGTAGTTAACTATGTTAATCAGCTGACAATCCAGATGGACCAAGAAGCCCAAACAAAAGAAAATGAAAAACAGAAGAAAGTTAAATCTTGACTAGTCCTTTTTCATTGACCAAGAACATCAGCATTGCAAAGTTCTATGACCTTGGATTTCTAGAACTTGGATCAAAAGCCAGTTTCTGAACTCTCAATCCCTTAGTATATATATATTCTTCATATAGGTATGCATCATTGAAAGGGAGAATATCCACAAGGACAAGGTTGATTGCCATCTATAGCCCTGAAGGCATCCTTACTTTGCATAGAACACTGTACCAGATGTGAAAGAATACAGAATGAAAACTCCAGAAGTAATTTTAATAAATTAGATGATTTATATGTAGCACAATACATTAATAAATTATTAGAGAGATATACTGGAGATAAAAATAGACAGGAAAGAAATAAAGTGTTATTGTTAATAATTGCAAAAAGAAACTTACAAAGGATAATGACAAGGAAAGTCACTGGGTGGATGGATTGACCTAAACATGGTCAAAGAAAAAGGAGTGAGTTATTAATATGATTGTTAATGAAGACAAAGAGTATTTTAATGCTTACAAAAAAGGCCACAGCATACAACTGTCTACAAGCAGATTTATTTTCACAGTTTTCTTGATTTTCTTAATGTGACAGAGGTCCTCAGCCTTATTAACAGAGGGACTCTGGGAAGTCCAAGCAATGTTCAGTTGTATGCATCGTATTTGTGGGGACTTTATAGTCTCATAGGTTTATATTTTGTCCACAATATAAATGATAACCAATGTTACTTTTTTTAAAAAAAACATCACTTTTTAAAGAAAATAATTTGACAGAGAATTAAATTGCTTCCACTATGAACACTTTCCAAACCTAGTAACTTTTTAAAAATCCCTTCTTTTTATTTAATCTACTTTTATACTCCAGATTTTATTCCCTTCCAGATCAACTAGCCAATTGAAAAAGCATCCTAAAACAAAAGTTGACCTCATAGTCTTACCTGAAAATTATTTTTCTTTTATTTCTGATTTTTTTTGTTTCCAAAATTTTATTTAGACTTATTTAGTGCAGTCAGTTAGACACTCTGAGAGTGATTTATTTATGTTTCTTTTGGAGGAGACAGGATTTTATTCTGTAGCTCAGACTGGCCTTTACTTTGTGATTCCCCTACCTCAGCTCCTTCCTATTTAAACAGGGTCTCATCATGGAGCCTAGACTGACAATAATGTTTATTGATATATTTACTGAACCTATACAAAATTTTCATGCTTTATCAAAGGTTCAAGAAACAGTCGTTCTGGGAGAATTCTAAAATTAATTCCATTACTGTCTTTGTTGCAGTACAGAGAATGAAAATAGATGTGCATGCATGCTGCATGAATGCTCTTCCACTGCCTATTTACATTATTTTCTCTAAATATGGTTAAGTATTCTCTCCTGTGTTTAAAGAAATGACATCTTTTTGTAACAAAACTGATTACATCAAAGTATCTATTTAGAAATAAGTCATAGAAACAAGAAAATACAAACTAATAAAGTACAGATACCAAACTAATTTGGAAATTTTTTCAGTTTCTACTTGGAAATATACTGCCCCTTCTAGAATTAGTCCTGAAATACTTATGATTAAATGCTTAGCACTGCTGTCTGGATAAAGAACAATTCAATTCCATATCTAAGCCTGTTGTCTCCATCACTTGCCTTTTTCTTGAGGAAGAATTTTTAGTGAAGCTGCCTTTCTACACCTTACATTGTCTGTTTCTTGGACAGGTTTAAATGTTCCTAATAGCTCTCATGCTTGTTACCCTGGGCTCAGCTACTCCAGAAACTGAACACAGTATTAAGGTGTCCAGGCTACCAAACCAATAATCTGTGTAACATGTCTGAAATTTTACTTAAAAGAGTTACTAATATAGATTTGAAATGTATGCAAATCCACTTGCCATAATTCACAGTATACGGTAACAGGTAAGCTAATTAAAAACAACCTTCAGTAATGAAGCCAATCTATTATACAAAAATCTGTATAATGCTTCTATTACATGGCTGAATTTTGCAAAAAGAGAAGCCAAAGCATCTGCTACATCATTTTTTCCTCATTCATACATGATGCTCTCATACATTTAAAAAGAATTTAACAACTGCTTGATCTTTTGATACAGCAGTTTCTAGCAGCTCACATTAAGTCACAGATACCTCAGAGTTTAAATCATTCTATGTAAGATAATCAAAAGAAGGATTACATGAAACTTTCAACAGCTGTCAGAAAAGGAGTATTTTAATAACCATTTATAGTTTTTCCCACTCTGAAACCCATGTGGAGCCTGGCTTCAGTGATGCAAAATGAACCAAAGAGAAAAATATGGTTGTCATAAAGCTAATTGTTAGTGGAAGAAAATGAAAAATAAGTAATCAAATCAACCAAACATGGCCCATTAAATATAATGAGTGGTGCCTGTCAATCTAGAGAAAGGAAGAAAGGATCTCAGTCTACAGGATGCCTGGGGTATACCTTGTTTGGGAATAAAGGACTAACATAGATACTTCTGCATGCACTCCCATATAAAAAGGAGAAAGTGGAGAGTATTCAAGGAAAAGATACAGCCTAAAGCAACATGTCTAAAGCAAGATAGGACTATGCTTATAAAAAGAACTTGGGAAAAAGGCAAATGTGAATTTGACATCTGCTTATAGATGAGGAGAAAGTTGCATTTATAAATCTTAAGGACCCCCACCTCAGACAGACAAGAAGGATCCTTAAGTGTAAAACATATAATGTAGATATGTTCTGATTACAGTTTATAGCTGCTTGAAGTTTTAAACAATGTTCTTTCTCAAACTATTATTAAAGAAGCCCATTATTTGTAAAGTGATTGAAAGAGGTTATATTTGAAACCAAAGTAAAAGTAATGACATTTCAGAAAGTTATTTTGACAATAAAAATACATGCTGCTAAATTTAATTTTAGGACACAGTAATGGCAAGCACTATGGTGGCACAGCTGGACTCCTGCAGATATTTAGAAATGTCTGTGAAAAAAATAGAAAAAGATTATGGAAGATAAAGGGATGAGACAATAATAAAGAGTTCCATCTCAAAGTCCGAAATCTTTCTAAGAAATCAGTCTTGACGATTCAACTATAGCTTAAAATAGGTTTAGAATGTATAAATTTTACCATCGATAAAACAGAAAAATAAAAAATTGGACTGTCAAGATGGCTTAGCTGTTAAGTAGCTCACTACCCTTACAGAGGAACTGAGTTTGGTTACCAACATTCATGCTGGACTCCTTGGGACTCTGTCAAGCTCCAGCTCTAGGGGATATCTCACCTCTTCTAGCCTCTGTAGACCTCTGCATGCAAACAGACACACACACCACTCACACAATAGCAATAGTAATTTCGAAATCAAAAGACAAATTAAAGCCAGATACAATATTTTACTGTGTATTATTGCTTTTGTTTCTTTCTCTAGAATGTGTTGTTGGATGTGTTTTACTTTACTGGAAATTTCATGACTGAGTTGAGGGCTAAATCAAAGGTCATATGTGTGAGATAGAGGTGCTCCAGCACTGAATGACATCCCCAGTCCTTAAAGTGAACATTTTCCTCTGCATAAGCCTAGTCTAAGCCGTTCAGGGAGCCAGAATATGACATAGTCTTTATTAATTTTGACCAACTATAGCACTGTGTGTCTAGAATTAATACTCAATACCCAACTGGTCTAAATTCTTAGATTTATGCTTGCTAATGTTTTATTATCCTCTTTAGGAAACAATATACCTAATATACCCTTATCTCAGCTTTACATACAAAGAACAATTTACTCTCTTATTCAATGCAGAGTCAAGAATAACTGAATAAATTCTCAAGAAAAATTTCAAGACAATAAGCTTATGATTATGTGTGCTTTTATGTAATCAATTTACTGTAGAAACTGTAAAAGTATATAAGCAAATTAGAAACGCATATAGTATAAAACAATCTAATAAAATTTATTTAATAAAATCTAATAAAAATTATTTTGAATTTGTGATTCAAAAACTTTTTCTTGCAAAAGAAAATTAAATAAACTGTTGAAAATACCTTTAGTAGACTTAAGTTCTAACTTTACCTTAATATGAGGAAAAAAATAACCTTTTATTAGCTGTCATTTATCTAGGTATGGATGACATATTTTTCTCTTTGCTATTGGTGTAATGAATTCTGAGTTAATGAGCATCATAAAAATATTGAAAGACAAAAAGTATTCATTAACTTTAAAGCCAAGAATATACCCATTCCCGGAGTACCTAACAAAACCCACCAGATTAGCAAGGCATCCAGCCAACAGGCATGAATAACACCTCTGCTGATCGGAATTCTGAATGGAGGTAGTGGTACACAGAAATGTCACCAGTGCCTTTGTCTATTCACCTTAATTTTGTGCAATGTTCTGGTGCATAATTTGTTTCTGTTTAAGGAATTCATGGCTAGAAAGGTATTTTAGCAGATAAGAGCACTTGTTCTTCCAGAGGGCAGGAGTTTGGTTGTTAACACACATGTGATAAGTCACACCTTCATGGAATTCAAGCTGCAAGGTCTATGACTCCCTCTTCTGGCATCCACAAGTTCCTGCAGACACATGTGCAAGCACGCATACATACACACATACAAATAAATAACAAAAGTAAATCTTTATAAAAAAAATAACTCAGTGCCAATGATTACTTCTCATATCTTTCAAAACATGTGAAATATCAAATATTCCAAATCATAATTTTATAATGTAAAGTGGAACCTATGTGAGGCACAGATCATTGGAATACCTCCTCTCCTTTCCAATACCAGTTTTCACAGGATATAATTCTCATGAAGAATGTGTATTCTGCATTCTGCATCTTGTTGACTGCAAAGGTCTGAAATAATATCACTTTCATCAGCTCTGTTTCTGTAAACTGAATTACTCCACAGATTTAAAGGATGGTTATAATTCATGCATTGTCTTATCAGGTGGTGATGACCCCTTTAGTACTATTTAAACAATACCAGTAAAGGCATAGACAGCTAAATCATATATCCTAATCTAATGTTTTCAAAAACTTCAGTAGATCCCAAGTATATATAATAAAACATTTTCTTTTGGTGTTATAAGGATTTATGTCCACATTTTGTTTAATTATACAGAAATATTGATAGAGAGTAGTCTAAAAACCTACATATGTATTAGAGAAATATATATTTTAAAATGTATGTCTGTATTCCCTTATATTTCAGAATACCTTGACCTAATTCTTCATCACACTGACATTTTCTTTGCAGAAATATCTGGACCATGGATAACATAACCCACAGTTATCTAAAAGCTTACATATTACTTCAGCAAAGTCGGCTAAACTCAGATAATCCACAATCTAAATAGAGGATGAACTTCTAAATGAAATTACTATCTGGAGAAAGCTCTTGCATGTATAATGTTACAATTTAGAGAAAAAGAAAAAAGCACAAGTAGTTAATAATCATGACCTCTGTCTTTTTTTGCTCAGTCTCTTGAAAAATTCAATTTCCAAAAATACATCTTAAAATTCAAGCATACAAGAGAATTGCCTCTGTATAATTTTTCTTAATTTATCAAGAGGGAGAAACTTTGTGTGGTTAAAAATAAGAGATTTTTCCCCCTCCAGGAAATAATATTTGTAAGTAATCTTTAAAACTCCCAGCTGGAAGTGAAATAGTCTTATTATCAAATTTAGTAAAGTACTGAGCAAGGCACAAGTGGCAATTTGCTGATCACAGGAAGAGGGATGGATTTGGCAGGGCTGCAAGAAGTAAACACTCCCTGAAGCTGAGGTTTCTGAGCTACTTCCACACCCCAGTGACCATAATAGGCACCCACTACCTACTAATCATATCTCCAGAAACCTTCGTATTCTTTAGATTAGCTAATGAATAGCTGTCCAGATCTGCCAATGGCTGACATGGTTTAGGACACTGTTAAATAAGGAGAAAACCATGTCCTTCGAGTACAATTTTGGTTTTCATTCCAAATGCAAGATTTCTAAATATTTCTCTTTTTTCCTTCCCACTTTGAGCTTTAGACCTGTGGCCTCATGCTCTGAAAATCTGTGTTCTGTTTTGTGAAAAGCAAGAGGGTTATTTTATGTTGGCGCTGATTGTCACTTTCTTAAGTTTCTGATACTTTCTACCCAGGTTATTGTTCAATCTTCAGTTTTATACCCCTCAAATGCTATCTCCATTAAGCTTCTTGTTTCTCTGAATAGCATCAAACATAATGACATTTTCAAATAAGCACTTAAAATACTTTAAAATATAGAATTATGGTGTTTACCAGAGATCCCAAGGAAGAGCCAAAATTGTTTAAAAGACAGTATCAGAAGTATGTGCTTGGCATGCACTGGGTTTCAATCTCTAAATGGTAATTATTTTGCTGAGAAGGTTTTTAATTGTCTAGTTGAAAATGTATCAAAATAGTGAGTATGGCACTTCTCAACACTAAGAACTTTAAGCCCAAGTTGGATCTGGAGAAAACAGTACTCGAGAAATTTGTGTAATCTCCTTAGCCATTTCTAAGAAGTTAGGTTGGGCTGTGGGTACAGTTCAGTATCAGAACATGCTTTGGGCTCTATCTTTAAATCTTTAAAATGCTTTAAACTCCCTTTTAGCCTACCACCCAACAGAGGTAGTGAGAAAGAAAGAATGGGGTTGGGGTGGGGGAGTGGACCTGTTTAAAAGGCTCTTTGGAGAAATTCCCATCTGTGTTGTCTGGAAATTAGCGGTTCAGTTCACAGGTCAGCAGCAGCAGCTCCATCGACTTGCAAATACCTAATTTATACACCAGCAGTCCAGTTCAGTAGTGTCACGATAGCAAACACTAATCAGCAGTGGTGCCACTACCTAGCAGAGACAGCCAGGCTTCAGCCTTGGCGCACAAGTCAACAGGAAAGATCAGATGGAATGCCAGGAGAAGTTCTCCTCTGTGTCTCTCTCAGCAAAGCTAGACCCACAAGCATTGCTCTGCTAACACTATAAGCAAGCCTAGCTCAGCCTCCATCACTGTCTTTTGAGTCCTATGTATACCCTCCAAACACCACATGTTCCCCATGTGTCTTGCCTCAGCACCCGTGCCTGTCTCAGCTGACATCACTCTACCAATCAGTCAGAGGCTGAGGAAACAGCAAGAAGCCACAGCACACTACCAGAAGTATTTTGGTGCATTTCTTTCTATGGAGTCCCAACAAATGCAGCTCAACTACACAATGTAATGTGGGTCAATACATGTGTGTGGTTAGCAAAATATCCTTCATCATGTGTCCTTTCAAATGATTCTTTAGCAGAGCATCCTTTCATCTGTGTCTGCTTCAGAAGAACATTCTTTAGGAGTCTGCCTTAGTCTTTCACCTGTGTCCACTTCAGCTTAATGTTCCTTCACATGATTGTCCCAGCCGACTTTACAAAAAGCCTTCAAGTTTCCACTTTACTTTTGTTGTGTCCAGTACTGTAATGTGTTATATGTGTGGTATGGGTATATATTAGCATTGGTATGTACACTTGTATGAAGTTGCATGTGGAGACTCAAGGTCAATATCATGACTTTTCCTGAGTATACCACCTTTAGTTTCTGAGATTGGATCTTTAACTAAACACGAAGCTCATGGGTTATACCAGGCTAACTGATCCATGAGCTTCAGGGATCCACCTATTCTTTCTCTCCTCCCCTGCCCCTGACATTTTGATTACAGGCTTTAATACATACATACATACGTACATACATACATACATACATACATACATATATAATATCATTACATCATTTTCTCCTTCCTTTTTCTTTTAAACCATCCCATGTACCACTCCCACCCCCAGTGTTCTCTTTCAATTTTGGTGGTGGTGGCGGCGGAGGTGGCATGTGTGGGTATGCATGTGCATCTTTAAATATATTTAGCTCACTCTGTATAATTCTATATACACCTTCATACAAGTGAACATACCAAGGCTAACATATACCCAAAACACTCACTTCCCTAGGGAAGAGCACCTTCTGACAATTTCCATAGGTTTTGTAGATTTAGACTCAGATACTCACACTCAGATGGCAGAAACTTTACTGCCTCAGTCATCTTTATTTTATTTTTCCAAATTGTTTATCGGATATTTTATGTATTTAGAATACAGACGTCATCCTCTTTCCCCAGTTCCCCTCCCTAGAACCCCCTATCCCATCCCCCCTTCCTTTATGCTTTTATACCATTTTGATTACCTGCATGTATTAAGGTTAGTTCTAGGTTGAGGGTCTAGCAATACAATAGACGCAAATAGTCAAGGAACAAGCAATACAGTAAACACAAATAGTCAAAGAAAAGCCATCTTTATTTTTTACAGATTTATTTAATTTTTTGTAAGTATGTGGGGTGTGTGTGTGTGTGTGTGTGTGTGTGTGTGTGTGGTGTGGTGTGTGTATGCATGTTAGGGTATCTCTGGAAGCCAGAAGATGAGGATAGACAACTTAGTTGAAGATAAACTAAAACTTTGAGCCCCCTAGTTTGAGCCCCCTAGTATGAGTGCTGGAACTGAATCCTAGTCATTTGTAAGAACATCAAGCTCTCTGAACTGCCGGCTAGCCTCATGCCCAACAAATTTTAAATGAAGTAAACGAAGTGTTACTGTTTTAACATTTTTTGCTCATTTTATTATTATAATTATCAATATTATTATTACTATTTTTATTTTTCACTAATATTTGTAAATGGTATTTTGTACATTTAAAATTTGCTATCATTTTGGGTTTCAATATGAGATTTATACTAACTTTATAAAATTGAAAACACATTTTTATGTTTGATAAAAATATTATTCTAAAGGGTAGAACTACTTTATACTAACTTTATGAAATTGAAAACACATTTTTATGTTTGATAAAAATATTATTCTGAAGGGTAGAACTACTGTACTAAAAATGAGAATGAATTGCTTTCTAAATATGTTGAAATGGCATTTGGAAAAGAGGCATAGGGAATAGAGGTCAACTCTGACAACAGGAGGTGACCCACTCTTATCATCAAGTTGTTCTTTGTAGCTATTTAACTGGGACGAATTCACTACGGAAAATTTCCTTTCATAAGTATTGAATTTTCTGAGACTTCTTTTTCTGTAGCCTTTACCTTAGTCTGAGATGAATCTTAGTGTTTGGTGTAATTTGGCTTCTTCTGTTGTTTTGTGCCACTACATTTCACTTAGCTTTGTTCTTTTGGTTGTGTTTATGTGTGCTTTGTCCTGGATTGTAGTTTTTTGATATGCAATAGAGTTCTGTCTAGGTAGCTGTAGTCAATGACTGCACAGAGAGTTCTGTTGAGGTAGCAGTGGTCAAAGGCTGCACAGCTGAGATTCCTAAATCCTCTGCATCTTCTCCAAATTCTTGCTGCTGTGTCTGGTGATCTGCAAAATCACAGCTCTAACACCTATTTAGTTTTCTTTTGTCTTTCGCATGCTGACATTTACTGTTTCTCATCCAGTTCCCAGTGATATTTCCAGCATGTTATGTGGGAGATCTGAGAGCTACTTGCCAAATCTTGGGTTTCAATTAGTTTCGCTTTCTGGTGGAAGGTCTTCACATGTTAAATACACAGAGGTGAGTGCTTCCGATAGATGTTTCAGTCTTTACTCTCCAGATCGTTTAGCTTCAGAGTCTGAGCTAAATGTGTGGACTCTGCTATCTTTGCAAATAGCTATGAATTCTGACTCTAAGAATTGATCCCAAAACTGTCAAATAAGTAAAAGAAGTCAAGGATGTTTGATGTTGGTGCTTAAAAATATGGCTCTGTTAATCTTTGTATCTAGATTTGACTATTCTTCCAACAAAAAAGTTTTTGGCTTTGATTTTTCCCAAACTGTGTTTTCGGAATATAAAGAATGTCTTAGCGACTACAGTTCAGATATAACAGCCTTGAAAGAACAAAGAAGCAGATTAAAGACCATGCAAATGGCAGGCCATTGGAGAGAATTTGAGGAACAGAGTTAGGAATGCTAAGAATACGCTTAGTGTTTATTGGCATGTGTTTGAATAATGCTTGTTAATAGGGATAAAAAGACGGGGAAAACAAACAGATGGTGACTTGAGCAAGGGGAACAGTAGCTGTGGAAAGGAACTGAGGAAGTCAATATAATCAGGCACAAAGACTGCCCTCTGGGACAGCTAAGCCATCAACTGGAGTGACAGGAATGTCATTGAAAGGGACGATTTCTAGCCTAATAAGAAAACGTAAAAAATTCTCTTTCAAGTTATTTAGTTTTCACTAAGTTACTTCATCTCAATTAATAAACGGTTTTGACATAACAACACATGCATAATTTTTATTAAATTGAAGCACAATAGATGGTTCAATGTAACAAAAACAAAAACAAACCAAACAAAACTTAAGTGTGTAGTAAGTAAAAATTCAGAAATCTCACAAATCTTATTGTGATTACAAAACAGAATAATTAAAATTAATGTCAAACTCTATTAACTGATTTATTTTTCCATGTTCAGCCATATGCCACAAAATATTAATATCAGTTCCGGGTAACATAGCTGACAGTGATCCCAGAAGGCTACTGTACACTGAAAACTTTCTATTGCCTAATGAAGTTATAGTCATCACAATGCTGTAGGGCCATGGGTGGATATATGGTTGCTTCTAGAACAGGAATAGAGACCAAGTTTGAAGCTACAGAAGAGAATTTATACAGCAAAGTGCATATTCTAGAAAGACTTCTGAGACACTGTTATCATGAAAACAAGAAACAAACAAGAAACATGGTACTTTCCCCTCAAATCTGGAGGGCGCAAACAGAAGTTACAAACATAAGCAAATTTTGGCAAGGAATGTGGATAACAATGCATGTCTGGAAGGTGGCATTATAAAGATGGATCCATTAGGCAAAAACAACATGGCAAAGCTTTGTTTCTTCACCACACTAAAGTGCTGACAATTGGAGAAATAGCCCCCTCTCCTTCAGTTAGGATCCTTTCCCTTCTACTAGGATGTCTGGCCTAGCCTTAATATGAGAGAAGGTTCCAAGTTTTATTGCAACTTGATATGCCATGGTTGGTTGATATCTCTGGGAGGCCTGAACTTTTCTGAAGGGAAGCCAAGGAAGAGTAGATAGGGAGAAAACAGTAGTCGGGAATACCTGGGAGGAGAGGAAGGAGGAGAAAGTCTAGTTGGGATATAATGTATGAGAGAATAAATTAATTTTAAAAAGAGTTGACAAGTGACATATAACCATCAGTGACTACAAAGTAGAGGTGAAAGCTGGGAGATGTGTCATTTCTTGGAGAAATTCTGAACTTATCACTGAATATTTAAACCAAACAAAGGATGATGGATACAAGGCTATAATTTAACTCTTGTATATCATAATGACTGGTTTGAGACTTTTTCTTTAAGGGCTGGCATCATTATAGAATAAACTATATATGGTCAATCCATGGTTGAGCCAACATTTATCTAAAAGAGCAAAATGCTGTTCCTTCTTCATGTGTGAATATTTGGTGTGTCATGAATAAACTTAAGAGTCAGTTATATATAAGATCATTCCAATGACAGATACTCTTCTTAGCAAATTCTTTGTCCACTCTCCATCAAAATAACAAAGTAATATTCTGAGAAATATGTTAAACAATTACAATTTGGTCACTCTGTAAATGTCATACAAATCTACATAGGCTGTGTCAATCAGTCCATGTAGCTTCCTAATAAAATGAAAACATTTTAAACATGTGGCACACTACTCTGCTTTCATATATGTACAAAATTAGCTAATGTGACAGACATTGGAAATAAACAATCAATTGCAAAATAAATGTATTCTAACAAAAAAATGTTTGATGTTTCAGAAGAGAGTGAAAAGTTTTAAATATGAACTATAAGAGACTGACATTCAGTCTTTTGTACTTACTGCAAAGGAGTTGTAAGTTTAAAGTCTTTGGAAGTCTTCTTAGTCATTACTTCTAACCATGACTGTTTATCTTATGTAATTTTCTTCCTTTTGCAGGAAAATTTTTATCTATTATCTCATTGCTTTTAAAGAGTAATCTGTCTTCTTGTTGAATGCATAGGTGATTTTATTTGTTAGCTTTGGGTTTTGTTTTTTGTTTTTCTTTAAAACTATAAAAAAGAAATTAAGATAAGGGCTTGAAATTTCTCGTAAAAACATTATTATATGCACCATATTATTTTCTTGTACAACAAAAGGAAACAGAAATGAAGTAGATAGAAATAGAATAGACAATAGAAGCCCTGTTGAATGACTATTGTTAGTGTTGTGGTATGAATATGAAATTCTTGTCTCAGGTTTCTATGTTAAATGCTTGGTTCAAGCTGATAATTCAAATTAAGGATTGTCTAAAAAGTCTAGTGTAATGATCATTGCACTTCTGAAGAGAAATAAGAGAATTCATTAAGAGAAAGAAAGCGACAAAAGACATATGCATGTTCACACAAGCACACAGACATAGATACACAAAGGGAAGAGAAGTCTATAAAGTAACTGTTGGACTGGAGAGTAGGTAGATAGTGTGACTCTGATTCTGAGTGTCAACTCACTGTAAGGTGGAGGAGGCTCAGATGGAATCAGAGATGAACTACAGCGTTCTGTATACTTTTAACCTGGCATCATGTCATAATCTGCTCGCAATGCCATCCTTTCTTTGTCATGATGGGCTTCAACTCTGAAACTATGAAACGGACATCTTCCATCCCTTAAATTATATGCTTGGGTATTTGTCAGAGCAATGAAATCTCAAACACAGGGAAGCAACGGACAATTACAGTGAAGTAAAACTATGAAAACAAAGAAGGATCAGTCAACTCTGTCTTGCTGTAAAAAGTATTTATACAGTCATCATATGACACCATTTAAGGATCTTGCTAACCTGTATGCACAAAAGTAATTTTGACTATCAGCATAGAGGACTGTTAACAACATTCACAATGTATGGATGACAGCAGTTAAGGGATAAATAAAAGGACACTCAATGTGAATTTGGGGGAAATACAATTAAAATCTCTTATTCTTAAATTATCTCGGTAAAGTTACAGAAAGAAGCTACTTTTATTATTGAAAAAGCAGTTAACCAGAATGTGATGCACATCACAGGCAATCTGCTGAGAGAAGTTTGTGAAGACAGAAAGAAATAGCACCCTTTTATATAGCCAAGTAGATATACCCCATTACACACATTTTCAAGATAAATAATATCTAGTCTTCAAGTAGGCAGAAGTGACAGCAGCATTTGTCACACACAGCTCACCATACCCTTGTCTTCATGGAAGCAGGTTCTTTTGTAACTTAGAACAAGGTGATTCTTGAGTGCTCACCTACCTACAGATGCAGGCAGAGAATATCTCTGTCCAAAGGACAGTACCTAGTGTGGCAGACATTGTTAGGTGACCAAACTGAAAAAAAGCCTACCCAGTATTCCAAGAGGAGTTATATACATTTCAATGAGAGGAGTCTAGCGAAATAAAAATATGAGCTTTGAGTTAAAAGAAAGACAGGATGAAGTAGACATGTTATTTTTCATATCTATATGAGCTTTGAAAGATGGTATGTTAGCAGCCTCTTCCTGTAAAATGGACTGTGAGGGGAAAAAACCCCTGAGAGAACAAAATACAAAATAAAGAAGCTGGATAGTGCTTTGGAGATCAAGAAGTAAACTGAGAATCTAAAATAATCATTAAAAATATAACAGGAATAAGACGATAGGTAGGTATATTATATAAACAAGTGAAATTCTCATTCTGTGTAATTAACAGCTAAAGAAAGAACACTGGAGCTTCATATGTAGACATATCTTGAAAATGCATATAAAAACAGTCCAGGGAATCTTATTTGAATCACATAGGAAAACAAGACATTATCAAAGACTTTAGATTGTATCTTTTTGTTATATTTTGAAGAACAGAAACATGGCACATGTAGTGACCACTCTGTCTTTTGAATTAGGAAGTCACAAAAATGAAGAGGAAAAAGTTCAATGGCATCACATAATTTTTAAAAGATACAGTTTTAACTCTCTCTATATGTATCTTTATAGTGACATATTTATCTCTATATCCCAGATGACAAAATATCACATGCACATGTATATATGAATTTTAATGCATGGAAATATGTATGTATGCATATATGTATGTATGAGTGTGTATACATGTGTACATATGTATAAATATGTGTGTGTCTATCCATTGTCACACTTATATAAGAAAGACTAGATTAACAAACTTTTTTTCAAACACCCCATTGACTAGTGCGTATAAAATTACTTCATAAATATTTCCATAGTAGGACCCACAGTATACAAAATACCAATCAGGATTTCTTCACAGGTTCCATTCTGAGTCTTAATTCTGTGTGTATTGGTTTGAGACTGTCTTGGAACTTCCTTCTCTAACATTGGTGGTTCTATTGGAAGAGTATGTCATTTGGCTGACAGAGATAAAGCAGACATTTAATGTTTCTTTTACCCCAGACACACATACATCTCAGGCCAATTAGGCCTTCTCTGCCAAGGGTGTGTGCAGTCTCACAAAATGTATCTCTTAATTCAAGGAACAAGGAAGAACAAAATGAGGTACCTTGTGCTCAGATCTGTGGTTTCTTAGTAAAACTGCATTATCAGTAACCTCAGTAGTTCGAAATCTGGAGTTCAAAATCTGCCTTTACTGTTTAGGCTTTAAGTTTTGGACTTAGCATTAGACTCACCTATGGTGAAAGTAAACATAAACAATCAGAAAATTCTAGCTTAATAACTTGGTACTGCTTCCTTCTAGTTCAGTTCTCCAACAGAAACTCACTTCTTTTCTTGACCCGCTATTTTCTAGATCTGCATCCTAAGACATAAGCCAACTGCCAATGGACCTTGACCTTCATCCCTCCTTCAATCACACTGCAACACCCAGTCTCAATTCTTTCTTTAATGACTAAAATAGGTTCCCCCTTTTGTCTTTTTTCTCCTTCCTTCCTTCCTTCCTTCCTTCCTTCCTTCCTTCCTTCCTCCCTCCCTCCCTCCCTCCCTCCCTCCCTCCCTCCCTGCCTCCCTCCCTCTGTCCTTCCCTTCTCTTTTCTCTTCTTCCTTGTTCTCTCTCTCTTTCTCTTCTTCCTGCTCTTTGCAGGGTCTCACTGTATATCTATCCCTGTTTCTGTGCCCACCCTAATCTTTGCATTCTCAACACAGGGGTTTCAAAAGTAAAAATAACTCAGACTGTGCTTTTGTTTTTTTTCATCAAAATGTCCCCTTTTGTTCAAATAAAATTCAAATAAAAACAGACTCTAAGGCCCTTAAGATCTTATAACTCTCTTCTTTCTCTCTGATACAGCATTCTGCTGCTCTCTTCATCTCCTTCAGCACAGGAACACTCCCCTAAAGAAGCAGTAATACTACTTCACCCAAGCTTTACCTGTGCATTTTCTCAACTGTGGACTCTCTCTACATTTTCTTTCTACTGACCCTTTTCAATCTGATGTAACCAATGAGCTCACCAGACTATATGATTGAACAAGTCCATATTCTTTCTCCAAGTAGTCTCTGACACCTTTTCTCTATCCTTGTAGTAATGCCAAGTTAGGAACACACTTATTTGTAAATTTCTTTCATTTTGGTTGAATTGAGATGATTCACAGAACTCAAGTACTTATTTTTTAAAGAACTAAAGTAAATATTTCACTGTATCTTTACCTCCCGACCCTATCGACCACAGTGAAGGTACAAGAGGCTTTAACCTGTCACCAGATGTCACTATTCTTTTCACAATTTGGTTATTCCTAACATTGCCAACTTCATGACAAAATATAAAACATTTCAACCACCTACCCAACCTTTCTATAACCACATTAAGACCATCCCTTCTCAGGTGTGTCCTTCCATTGACCTTGTGTTGCTGAGTGCTTGGGAATTTCCTTTTCTGCCTGTCTTTTCGCAGATCTTATAATAATCACTACCAACTCATGGGCCATGTTTGCTTGAATTTGTGTTGGGTTTTTTATTTTGAAAGAGCATGTGCCTTAGAATGATGGTCTTTATCTGCTTGATTTACTACCTTGTGTCTAGCCCTTGTGGGAAAAAAAAACTCACTTCAAATGGCATTCTTCACAGAAGCTCTTCAGGACTACTCCCAGGCTAGTATTACTTTAGTTTTCTGTTCTACGTATTTTCTTTCTAATTCTCAGAATCCTACAAACCACATCAGCATAGTGGACACTGGATAGTGTCTGCTTCACTGAAAGTAAAGGAACAAGAGGATCATCCTTTAGTCTGTCATCTTCTTTCTTCTCTTCTGACACCTCACTTGAATGACCTTCACTAACAATATTGTACTCCTTGTTGGATCTATCACCCAATGGCTAAACTCTAAGGAACTGGGGCTTTTGTTGTCAATGATGGTGATGTTTGTTGGATTATATTTATCAGATATGGTCTTAATGTGTACCCCAGGCTACCATCAGAATCAGAATCCTTCCACCTCACTTGTTTCTTTACCTTAGCCCTCACCAGAATCAATTCTAAAGATGCTCTATTTAAAATAGAATTCTGAACTTTGATTGAAATAGAATGTTATAGTCAGAGCAGTGTCTTCTCTCAACAACGACTTTATTTCCAAAACTGTGACATCAGAATTCATTTCTTTCTTCTTCTAGAAATTATTTTTGAGGAATGCTTAACCAAACTGATCTGGGAACTTTATGTAAACACTTTAAAATATACCTATGATAATGAGTTTACAGTACCATAGAGGATATTGGTGAGAATCTAGAAAATTAATAAATAACAAATAAATGGCTGAGATCAATAGCTATAAGAAAAGCATAAAGCAAGGGAATGCATATATGGTATCAATGAGTGCCTTTGGGAAGGTAGAACAGAAAATTATGAGAAGTAAAATGCATAAGACAATAAGCCCACTGACTATGAATACTTTCCTGAATGAGGGTCCAGATATTAGCTTCCAGAATTTTTTCAGGTGGCTAACAAAAGAGATTCTCCTTGAAGAATGTCCTTTTGATTGTCTAGGAGGTGATATTTACTGAAATCTTTTCCCTCAGTAATACAACACCAGTTATCTAATGCTGTGAAGAATAAAATATGCCACTGCTTATTAGATGTGGTTCCTGCTTTGGTGGGATGAAAGCCATTCCTCCAAGCCCCTTCAATAAGTCGTAGTCTGTTACTCATTCTTAGGTCTGGATCTACTTCTAAGAGCTGTGATCTGTAACAGGAGAAAAGAGAATCCCAGACACAGGGATGGCAAGTAAAAAGCTACAAGGTATAAATATAATTTGTATGTCCGAGGTGACAAAAAGGTGTTCAAGAGATATGACTGAAGAGTTGGTGAGGTGGTAAGAAGTAACATCAGAGAGGTCACCAGGGTGGATGGCTGTGCAGCTAAGTGACATTTTCTAAACCCACCAACCCTACCTACCCTCTGTGGACTTCTAAAAAGTGGCTACAATTTATTCATTTTCCCAGTTCTGAGGCATGTGTTTTTCAGATGTTCAATAACATTTGCTAAATTTATCTTTTTCCTTTAGAAAATGTCTACATGACACAATTTTTCTTTTTCCTATCAGAAAGTACCCAAGGGAAAAAGCATTTAATCAAGAAAATGATTTTTTATGACTCACAGTTCCAGAAGTTTCTATTGATGATCCATTGATCCATGTTTCTGGGCACATGATGAGGCAAGATATCCAAGTAGATGAAAGTTATGTGCATCTTGGTACCCAAGAGGTAGGGAAGAAAAGATCAGAAGAGGGCATGATCAAGACAGACATTTCCAGGGAAAGTCTCCAGTGGCCCACTTTCTTGACCTAGTTCCATCACTTGACATTTCCATCACCTCAGATATTGGTCTCTCATTTGGAGACCTCAGGCATCTCACAAGGACTTCGGGAAGCACTTTAGGTCCAAACTATAGCAGTTATTTCATTGGTATTTCTTTGAATTTATTGTCTTAATTCTCATTCAGCTAACATCAAGATTATTTTGGGGCATATACCCAAAAGATGCCCTACCATACCACATGAGCATGTGCTCCAATATGTTCATAGCAGCTTTATCTGTGATAGCCAGAAACTGGAAACAACCCAGTAATCCCACAATGAAAGAATAGATACAGAAAATGTGGTTCGTTTACACAATGGAATACTATTCAGCTATTAAGAACAAGGACATCAGGAATTTTGTAAGCAAATGAATGGAACTAGAAAATATCCTGAGTAAGGTAACTCAGACTCAAAAGGACATGCATGGTATATACTCACTAATAAGTTGATATTAGCCAAAAATGTATAGAATACCCAGGATACAATCCACAGCACTCATGAAGGTTACCAAGCAGAAGGGCTCAAGTACTTCAATCCCACTTGGAAGACAGAAATAAAAAAATCATAGGAAGCAGAGGGAGGAAAAGGAACATGAGTAGGTATGGAGTATTGGAGGACAAGAGAGTAGTCCTGAGAGCCAGCAGAATAAGTGGAAATATGCAACATCAGGTGTGGAAGGTGCAGGGACCTCTAGAAAGTGCCAGAGAACTGGGAGATAGGAGATTCTCAGGACTCAAAGCAAGGGAGCTTAGATGAAATACCCAACAGTGGGGAGAGAGAACTCGAAGAGTCCACTTCCAGTAGAAAAACAGGATATCAAGTGGAGGGATCAGATTGCCACCGCACAGTCAAAAACTCTGACCCAGAATTGTTTCTGTCTAAAAGAACTGCAGGGACAAAAATGGAGAAGAGACTAAGGGAAAGGCAGTCCAGTGAACAGCTGAACTTAGGATCCATATTAAGGGGAGGCTCCAAGGCCTGATACTACTACTGAAGTTATGGTGTGCTTACAGACAGGAGCCTAACATGGCTGTCCTCTGAGATGCCCAACAAGCAGCTGACTGAGACAGATGCAGATACTTACACCCAATCATTGGACTGAAGTCAGGGATTCCTGTGGTTGAATTAGGGAAAGGCTGGAAGAAGCTAAGGAGAAGGGCAATCCCTTAAGAAGACCGGCAGTCTCAACTAACCAGGACTGCTGAGATTTCTCAGACACTGAGCCACCAACCAGGTAGCATATACTACCTGGTCTGAGGTTCCTAATACATATACAGCAGAGGATGCCTGGTCTGGCCTCAGCGGGAGAAAACGTGCCGAACCCTTGAGATACTTGAGGCTCCAAGGAGTGGGAAGGACTGGCTGGGGAGATGAGGAGACAGGGGACAGGGAAATACTCTTGGAGACAGCGGGGAGGAAGAATGGGAAAAGGAACTGTGTGATGGTGGACCAGAAGTGGGGCAATGACTGAATTGTAAAAAAGCAAAAGTAATGAGAAAATTTATAATTCTATTTTTCATAATTATAAATATAGAAGAATAATAGAGCTAAAGCAATATATGGGCTTATTTTTAAAAGCAAAAAAAACTAATTAATAGTTTGATGAGATAAATAAAATCTTTTTTGTCACTTTGAAAAACTATTAGGTTTTTATATCTTCTAATCATTTTAAATTCATAATACAATGAAGCAGTATATAAATATTTAATTAATTATGCCTGTCTATTTGAGGTTTTCAGACCAGATACTGACAATAAATATTTCAGCTTAGCTATGTCAATACAAAGTCACAGTTTAAAATGTTTTAGTTAAAAATAATTCCATTACCCATATACACAAAAATTAAAACATTTTCAAGACCAAAAAAAGACTTCTGTGGGTGAACTTGACTGTAGTCAGATATGTAGCCTGCCAAGGATAAAATGAATCATTAAATATTAATAACTATCAATTTCCTGTAGAGCTGTCCTGAAAACACTTACCACAGCTCATGAGATCCTTGCCATTGCAAATGAGTCATGTCTAGCTTCTGTGTGGGGCCGGATCCCTTAATTGAGAACACAGCACTTTACCTTAGGCAAGCCTTATCCTAGACTTTAAATCGGATGCTTAGATAAAGTCTGTGATATATTGGCCTCTTAGTGATGCTATTCGTTCATCTTCCACACCCACCCTGTACCCAGACATTGGCAAGGCTTCTAAATAAAATGTCGAGATGCATCATCAAGCATCATTATTAATAGCATATTGTATTAGTCTTCTGAAGATGCTCTAAAACATGACCACAAACTTGCTGCCTTAAAACAACAAAAATTTATTTTCTCACAGCCTTTGAAACCAGACATAAAATCAGCGGCACACAGCCAAAATCTGGGTCTCAGCAGGACTGTGCTCTCTGTAGAAGTTTTAGAAAAAGTATGTTGTTTGTTTCTCTTCTTATTGTCATCTCTTGATTCCTGAGCATATTTCTTACTTGTCTTACGTACTTTTATTTGAAATGAAGACATGTTTGCCAGGGCATGTGCATGGAAGTCAGAGGATACCTAATGTGAGTTGGTTGGTACCTTGCACAATGTGAATACCAGGGATTGACCTCTGGTCATCAAGCTTAGTGACAATCATTATACCAACTGAGCCACCTCCCTGGTCTCTGACTGTCTTTCTGAGTACTATAATTCTATTCTTATATATTTTACAAGGATCCATGTGATTGGATGTAGATTACCACAAAATACAGAATAATAAGCCTTTGTCAAGATTCTTAATTTACTATAGCAGAAGCTCTCAAAGCATTGGCATAAATAAAAGTCCATTTTTCTTTGCTATCACTTCATTTGTATCTGTCATTAAAACTTAAGAGACAAGTACCAACTTACCCTTGCTACAATGATACACAGTTACATAGTCTGAAATATAATCAAATTGTTGTTAGAATGTAACATGGTATTTCTCTTTTTTTATTTTTTTACATTAAAAAAACATTCTACATATGCTTTAAAAAGAGAGCAAACAGATTCTGGGAACTGGAAAGAAAACAAGATTGAGCACATTTTACATAGGAGGATTTATACCTAAATTAAAGAGTAATTGTTATATTTGCTCAGCTGAAAATGAGTTAAGGGGCAAACAGATAATAATTTCTCACTGCAAAATTGACTGGCATAATCTAAAATTATAGACTCAGCATACTTCCTTGAATGAAAAGTGTATGTTGGCACTACTCTCATAAATATAGAAGGGAGCATCTTTTCCACAGAAAATCTGAGTATAAATTCATTTTCTTCGAATTTGAGGAGTAATGTTGTCCCAACATAAATAAAATGTCATATTTTGCTTCAGAGGAACTTTACGTAGAGCTCAAGAAAACACCATTAAGATGCTTTCATAAAGGTTGTTTATAAAGTATTTTCTAAGATCTAATTAAAACAAACTTCTTGATAAATCAATGTATATATAAAAATCAAACATTTGTGACATAGCCCACCACCTCTTTAGTACCAACTTCAAAAGTACGCTTTGTATTTTTCATACACATTACTGTTTTATATATTCCACTTTCTTTCTTGTCATTAAAGTGGACTGAGAGTTCAGACAACTTGCCTCCACAGTCTTAGAATGTATGCCTACCTATGTGGGAAAAACTTCCTTTACTCTCATACAGGATGAGTAATGAACAGTGAAGTCAGATTGTATGTGATATAGAAGTGTGCATCTTTAAACTGTAGATCATGTAATGATACTGTAGAGGACGTATGAATTCACAAACTAATTTATTAAAGTAAATTTCTTATGTGGATTTTGTGATTAAAAAAATGTTTTATTTTGTGTAGTGCTGGGAATTGAGCCTAGGGACACATATCTACAGATAAACACTATATGGAGGAACTTCTCCATCCCACCATGATCTTTTAATGACCAAACATGAAAAAAAAAAAAACAAGCAAGGGAAGATATAGGCACTTGTCTTTTGGTTATATTTTTGTATTTTCTCTCACAGCATAGTAACAAAAATTCATTTTCCCTAGGGTCTGTGGCATGAAGCTATCCTGGGATATCTCACTCAGAACTAGAAGTCTGTTATTTTGGGGAGACAAGGAGCATATCTTTTTTTTCCAAAAGCATTTATTTAAGAGACTTAAGGCAAGAAAGGTTAGAATGAAAATATAATGAAATATACATTACCAAAAGGGAAGATCCCCAGTCTGGAAGTATAATAGCATTGATATATTATGCCCAACAAGCTTCCTATTAAGATCAAATAGTCTGGGCATAACCTCCATACAAATAGGAAACAGACAACTAAATGCATTACATAGATATTTAGTAAAGTATTTGAGGGTCAAGTCTGTGGTCTCCTGCATTACAAAAGTCTAGAAAAAAAAGCCAACTATCATATTTTTTCCAAAGTAAAGCAGTCAGTAGCTGAGAAATGGTATCAGTTAACCATGGTCCAGTGAATTATTTAGTAAGCATATATACACACCAAACTGTCCTAGGATATTTCATACAATCTTTGTACTAAGCGTGAGCTGGTGGGCAGTCTGGTTTCCCCAGGATATGGATTACCTGAAGTTCACATTGTGTACAATAGTTGCAAATCCACAATCATGAAGAATATTTAACAGCCAAAGATTTTGGTGAATTTTTATCAGGTTCACAAAACAAAGCAAAATGACCTGAAGTTTCTTCCACTGCACACCATAAGTCACTTTTGACCAGCTACATTGGCAAACAGAGCTATCATGGCATTGACTAAGACTTTTCCAAATTCCTGTTTTCTCAGTTGTACAGCTGGACCAGTATCTTTGCCTCCTCTGCAAGATTTAAATTACAATCAGATTATCAGGCAAAAGCTGAGGGCTTGATTTATCTTTTAAAAAAGTTTAGGATCTTTATTATAAAATAAGAGCAAGATTTCTCAATCTCAAAATTGTTTATGTATTAGGATTATATTTGTTATTGCTGATTTGTTAGTGTTTTAAACATACTGAAACTTGAACAAGGAGATTTTAGCTTCTATTTTCAACATGTGCATACTCATTGTTATGACAACAAAAAATTCTCCAAACAATGTCAAGTGTCCACTAGAGGGCAAACTCACCCCTACCAGAGCCCTCCAGGTTAACCCATCAGGATAATGGACAAGTGGATAATGGACAGTTGCAAACATTACTGGAGTGCATGCAAACTACAAAACTCATATGTTCATTCACATAGCCAGCTTATTAAACAGCTACTAGGGATGAGAAAACACACTCTAGGGGGGTAAGGATAAATTACAAATTATTCTCCCTTAGAGGAAATGTTGGCTGTGCATAGAAATATGGTTTTCAATATTCTACGAAGCACTGGCATTTCAGCATTGGAAAATTAAGAGTAACCTTATAGGTAAAATTGGGAAAAGAAAAGTAGCAGTTTCATGAGTTGTTTTAAAGCAAAGTAGGCCAGTTAAGAAAACTGTGCCACAGACTTGGCTATGAAAAACTATCACTCTTACTAATGTGGTCTAAACTTTCATTATTAGAATCATAAAGTTTTAGAGTTTGAAGGGACCTTGGCGATCACCTAATGCTATCAGCACCACCCTCCAGTTCATGGATGAGGAAATTGAATCTTTCTTCACTCCCGTGCATTGCAAGTAGATGTAGCAGAAATAAACAAGAAAAATCTAAATCAATGTGAACAGCAGCAAGGGATTCTCCACTTATACATTAAGTTTTAAAAGGAAAAACATGAAACCTGACCTTCTGCTAAATTCAGAAAGGACTTCTAACAGTACAGGCTAGCATACAGCACTACAGATGAGAAGCATGCTGCCCTGGAGGGACTATGAAAATCTTGGGCAGGGAATTCAGTACATGGGAAGACTCTTTTTAGTGTTCTGAGCCTTTAACTATTTCCTGCAATAGATTTGGGAAGGGGTATGGAAAGGAAACCTACATCAAATTACTTCCTAATCACAAACCCCACACTAAATTGTTTAGGCCACAATATTATTATAAATATACTAATGTAGTCTATACTCATCACAGTGTATTTTAGATGGCCAGGTAATTTCCCTTTCATTCTGCTGCTAACAGCATGTGAGAAGCACATAAGGACATCAACAAGGATGAGAAGAGTAATTGCTTTGCTGTTTGCCTGCCTAACCTGAAGCACAGGTGTGGAAGCCCAGATGTACTTCTTAGAATGCTCAGGAAGTCAAATAGAGAGACTATAGATGTATTTCCTGCTTATCGATGTACCAGTTCTAAAACAGCACTTAAATATGCAAATATTAAAATGATATTATGGCTTGAGAGTTGAATAGCTTTTGAGAATTTAGATAGAAAGATATACATTTTAATGTATCCATATTATGTATGTGTGGTATGCGGTGTGTGTGTGTGTGTGTGTGTGTGTGTATGTGTGTGTGTGTGTATTTATGTATTGTGCATGGTAGACGGCAATGTCAAGTGTTCACCTTATTTTTAAGTTTTCCATTGAACCTTGACCTCACCAATTTATCTTGTTTGGCTATCCCTAAAGCTCAAGGGAAGCTGCCTGCCTCTCTTCCAGTGCTAGGAATACACACATGCATTGCCCTGTCTGATGTTTGCATAGGTCTGGGATGTCTATACCCATGTCTTCACACTTGTGTAGCTAGCTCAATATTGACTTTACCATCTTCTTAGTCCATAACTTATTCTTATGATGAGAAATTTTAAAATATCTATACTTGAAATGTATCATATTTACTGACTAGTGACCCCTAAAAGGTATATTTTACTATTTAAATATGAAAATATTTGCATTAGGATATTATTTTAAGGTACTAAGTAGCAGTTTGTGTTTGGAACATACCCACTTATTGTTTAGTTAGTTTTCACTTAAAAATTATTTTGAGTAAAAATTAACTGAGACAGACAGACAGACAGACAGACAGACAGACAGAAATATGGAGATTGAACCTGAGAGCCAATTATTGAGTTTAAGTAGTGGCGAATTAATTAATCTGCCCAGAGCTCCCTGTGGGTCGCACGAGCACACATCTACCGAAAAGCTCTGGATTTGCGAATGAAAGACACACACACACACACACACACACACACAGACACACACACACACAAGTTAATTTTGATATGTCTTGGCTAGCTCAAGGCTGGGCACTTCTAATCCTTCCCATGGCTAGCAAACACTCCCCTTCAGTATTGTGGAGTTAACATCTTTAAAATCTATATTTCATCTCCTCTATCTCAGAACCAATTGGAGAAGTGGTCATTAGAGCCACTTACCTGAATTCTTACACACTGTTCTGTCCTATGCTGCTCTCATGGCAATTCTGTTTCTTCTTCCTCTCTCTCCCAGCCCAGGAATCCTAAAAGTCCCACCTGTGTCTGTCCTATCAAACCATTGGCTACTGGCATCTTTATTTACCAATCAGAGCCAACTGGGGCAGGGTCTCTCAGTGTCTTACGTGCAGACACTAGTCTAAGCAGTTTCGGGGACCAACATTAACAATATAACACAAGCAGTATTAGGCCAAAACCATTTCATTTCCCCCTTTTGTCCATTAAAAGGGCTCTTTTCTCTCAGACATAAATTGAGCACAACCATAACCATTATGTAAATTAAAAAGTGTGATATAGAATTAATATCTAGTCTATTGTATTGGTCAATAAGATAAAGTATTCTACCATCTATCCTAACTTAAAGAGCTTATAATTTTATATCTGAATTATATTCTGATTTTAGCTTGTATTATCATCTGAAAACCATCCTTTCAAATCTATATCATCTCTCTCAATGTTCAATGTGAGTTTGATTATGAGACTATAACTAGTCTTCAACCCCACCAGAAATCAGAGAACAAAATAAATATGACTGGAATATAAAGAAAGCAAAGAAAATTAACTTCCAAAACTTAAACAAATTGCAGAGACAGCAGATTATCTGGACAGACTCTAATTTATTATAATGTTGGAGCATCTGGCTCAGAATCATTTGGCAGACCTTGAAATGAAGCAAGAATATGAAGGGACTATTTTATCCTGTATGGGCAGACCTTAGCAGTTGACTATCCCAAATTTGTTTGTCCTCTTTGGATAGTATTTTGTCTGCAGATGAATAGAGCAATTTTTGTTCAGTGGCTATCAGTGCTCCAGGGTAGTGAACTATTCTGCTTTGAGTACACACTGAACATTTAGGGGATTGGCAACAGAGGCAGGTGAGATGGGTTTGTACTCCCATAATAGAATAATATCTCAGCCCAAAATACTACCACAAGTATCTCTACTTATTAGCAACCTGGCACATATACACTCAGGTAATATCACAAAACCTCCATGCTTCACTCACCTTCTGATCTTTTTGTGTTCTCCAAAGGAATCATATTGAGGATTTAGAAAGGTGGATATGACAACAGCAAATCACTTTACAAACAGGTCTTAAGAATAAATTTCCCAGCCAAACTCTCAAAGAATTTAATGATATCATAATTATAGATAGTTCCTAATTAAAACCAAAGACAAAAGAATTTCTACTCTGAGATATCAACCAAATCCAGAGGAACCCACACTGAACAAACTTGAAGGAGAAAGTAAGACTGCATCTTTTATACCTCACAGGTTGAGATGACTGTGGTGACTAGACAAAAGGTAATTTCTTATGTTCTTACACAGATGCATCTGAAGGAATTCCAAGGGTAGCCTCAGGAGAAGCTGCTTACAGCCTACAATTCACTATTCAAAGAAAGTGACTTTGGAAGAGTAAGAGTTGACACTCTTAATGTCAGCAGTGGAATAACAGCACAAGTCAAGGTAGTCCCCGACAAATGAATGGTCATTCTAGCCTCATAGCTCTCTTTTATTGTGTGTGGTCACAGACTATTAAGGTAAACTCAGATAAAATTCTACTAAAGACACAGTCATATTTTTATAAGACGAGGAAAGCCTTCCTTCTCAGTTGCCAAGTACTACAGCAAGATCTTTATATAAACTCTTTTCTTTTAGTTAAACATGAAAAAAATCTATAAATCTGTCTTTCAGTAAAGAATTTGAGAGTAGAATATATTTTAACTTTTTAACATAAATGAAAACAACAACAGACTTGTTTTGACTTAAATGAAACTTTAGCAGTATGTGTAATTTACAAATTAAAATATGTCAATTTAAGTATTAAGAACAGAAGAGTAATTTTTCTATAAGTTTTTGAGGTTATTGATTATATTTCATAGGCCATGAAATGATCCTAAAAGTTTCACATATTTCTTTAGGGACTTTGACTTATAAATATTTCTCAAAAAAACTTTATTAACAAAGGGCAGAAATAAAGGAATGGTAGTTAATTTTCAGGACCTCCTCAATGAAGAAGCAAGTAAGATGGATATTGTTGTGGCATTATCACCATGAAATTTTATTAAAACGATTTTTGTGGCACCCAAATGAGTAGTTACTTCTCTTCAGTTTTTATAAGAAAGGAAACAAAATGTTTTAAGTTTTTTTTGTTTGTTTGTTTGGTTGGTTGGTTTGGTTTTAATTTTGATTTTTGTGGGTTGGTTTTTTGTTACTTTGTTTTTTCGAGGTTTTTTTTTTTTTTGGTTTCCTTATTTGTTTACTTGGTTTTGCCATGAGACCTTTTTCTTTGTCAAAAAAATGAGGGGGAAAATGTGTCACAAAAATATGAAACTTTCAACATGAAATACGCTGAGGGAAAATCACAGCAAATGAGATGCAGTATAATGTATTGTTTTGAATCGAACACCCTGGGGTGGAAACAGGTACACTATGGTATCAATTAACTTCTACTCAGAAGAAATATTAAAAATTCAGGACCAAATGCATTGTAACTTGAGGGTGGCCTTTAAGGTCTGTGTGATGAATTCTGGTGAATTGTACCCAGCCATACGTGACAATCACCAAATAATTTGTCAATTAAAAATCATGCCATCATCTCTTTGCACAGATTTTTGTTATAGTGCTTGAAGTAATTATATAATTAACTCTATTTGTGTGAATTCCCGGTGATATTTTAAATGAAAACTGAACTACCTCTATCACACTCACACACACATATATGCATGTATGTATATGAGACTATCAATACAATATATATATATATACACATATATGTATATATATACACACTCATACACACACATATACATATACATATATATGGCATAATTAATCAGGAAGTAATTTCAGTTTATACACATAAGGCCACAAATCTTCAATTACATTGGTTGTTTCTGTTCTAAAATAATATCAATAGTGTCCTCATCTCAGCCTGTGTTCTCATACATTATAGAATAATAAAAGCCAATTACTATCCAAGTTATCATGCTTTAATCTGTAGAAAACAGCCCATATCTGTTGTTTTCTTCATGGCATCTGTTAGTATGTAGAAGAGAATATAAGCCATAGATGGCTGTCTAGTGTTAAGAATACTTAAGAGTGCTGCCCTGGGCTTTTTTTTTAATTAATTTATTTATTTGTTTTACAAATCATAATTTTTACTTATTCAAGGAGTTATAAACCCAAAAAGGCAGGACATGGGGAAAGGGATGACACTGGAGCATGGGTGTTCAGGGGGAGTACAGATATCTTTCAGAACTGGGTATCAGTTGGGTGAAGGTTCAGGGGACATGTCGCTATGACTATGCCTATGATTCACTTGTCCTTATCTTAGTTGGTATTATCTGCCAAGGCTACCTATTTACAAGGTCTATGACTACTCAGGCTGGTAAATTTCCACAAAAGCTGTCTGTTTACAATAGCTTATAGCCATCTGTTTCAGTGTTTTTCTACAGAGACCCAAGACTTTGTGTTAGTATACATGTATGACAGGCCCATTGTTGATTTTAGGGCTATGGCTGGTTTTAGGCCTTCAGTGTATAAGTATGCCCTGGACGTTTTAGGAACACTGGCAATCTTATTTTATGTGGAAGATGAATTGTGGAGAACAAGCTCTTATCAAGAAGGCTTTAGTGTGACTCTACTATTTTTTGATAGCAAAACTTTGAGATAATGAATGCTTATTGCAGTCTATGGTGCATCTAATGAGCATGGTTCCTTTAAATCTTTGAACAGAAGCAAAACAAAACAAAACACACACACACACACGCACAAAACAAAAACCCTTTTAATGGACATATAATTTCATAATTTCTGAATGAATTTACTTCTTATTTGTTTGACATTAAGTCACACTATTTTTGGGTGATAGTCAGCATGCATCTTGCACCCTTCTTTCTTTCTCCCAAGGCACCCCACAGTCCTCTGGCTTGCTTCCTTCATCTCTACTGTTTATTCACAGCTCCCCACTTCAGGAATCTGCCCCCTCTTTCATCTAAGTACCCCCCCCAACTTCATGAAATCAACGCACTCCTCATGTTCCCACCTAGGCTTTGTCACCACACCTCTATGCAACCAAAACAGCATCATAATTCTCCAAACTTCAGCTTTGGAATGAGATGCACTTCTGATACTCTTTACTGCATCTCAGTCCTATTGTCATTATAATAAAAGGATTATTCTCACATGCCATTAAGCAGGAGTCTGCTCCTTGCATAGCTTAGATTTTATGCAGAGACTGACTCATCTTTGGATGTTTTACTGAGCTTTTTGGAATCAGCACAACCGTTCCTTGGCAGAATCTTTGCTGCCTCTTCATTGTTGAAGACACATTACTGATTCTTTAAATGTCACTTGTAAATCCCATAACTCCAAGCTTTAACAGCAGGACTTTAAGCCTGTGTACTCTCTCAGAAATCTAGTCTCCCAAGTAAACTGATCAGACAGCTTAATGTGCATGCCATTTGAACTTGGTTTCGCAAAAGAAGAACTAAGAAGAAACTTAAGATTTTCTTTTTGGATATAATATTTCACATTTAGGGTCATTGTGTTTTATTTTACAAAATATCAAAAGGTTACTATGCTCAAGCTTGAAAACATTTTATCTTTCTCTAAGGTATATTTTCTTAAATGAACACTTCATACAAAATTCTGTAAGGCTCAGAACTCTTCTGCCTTAGTGAAAGACAGTGAATAAGTTGGAAGATTCAAGAAAGCTTAGGCCTTAAAGCAAATTTGCTGTTAATATGAATTCTCTGTGAAGAGTTTTGCTAATACATGCTTACTGTGTTTAGTTGAAAGAAAGACCAGTTACAAAAGTCAAAGTATGTGGCAGGAGGTACAGATGCCTGTACTGCCCTCCTGTTTACTGGAAGAGTGGTTGTTCCTAGTGGGTAGTCGTCCAGAGCCCTCTCCACTGCTGCTGGCCCTGGGTATTCCTTAGAAGCTGGTCTTAGAGATACCATAGCCTAAAAGCCTGTGGGGGGGACTGAGATGGGAAAACAGAGTGGTTTTGAACTTGTTTATCTCAGGCTTTGGTTACACAGATCCTGTGTAAATAAGGAGACAGCAGAAAAGGAAACAGAGCCCTTGTTGTGAACGTAGGGGAGTTGGTTGTGTATGACCTATGTTCATTTTACCATGCCTTAAATATGGAGTCAACGAAGAAAGAATGGTCTGCCACCTCTGGTCAACAAACTTACTTCTGACCATTTGGTGAGATGCCCTTAATTCTAGAAGATATGTATGTATAGAGCACAGAAGAAAGACTGCTCTCAACCCTCTAAAAACACCTGTAACTTTTAAAAATGTAACTTATTCTTCTTCAACTAAGACTTACATATATACAGAATTTGTTGACATATAATAAAGCACAGTTAAAAATCATACAGCTTGTAAATGTCATTTTGACGAAGAAAGAAAATTAAATCCCAGAAAAGACATGCTTCTAGAAATTACTTCTAGAAATGGAACTGTTAGATTGTCTCCAAAAGAGGCATTTCCACACGTGAACAACAGGGTAGAAAAGAGGCGATGGAGCAACATTCCATGAAGAGACTGACTATAAAGTTGAGGGAGTTTGTCATCTATAATTGGTGTGTAGAAGAGAAAGTATGCCTTATATGCTCAACACATATTGGATGCCCTAAACACTAAAATAAGGCCTATGTTCATAAAACTGTGTATAACTCTAAACATCACAAAACAAAAGTAATACTGTAGCACTGTGCAAAAGTAAAAAAGAAAAATACAATAACTGCCACAAAGAAGTACCAGACTTCTCATCTCATCTGGCTCCTTACTAAGCCACACTCATACAACTACCACTGTTGTGTGTTAAAATTCATCCTACTTAAGCACAAATGTGTTGACAGTTATACATATTCTAATTGATTTTATGTCTAGATATTTTTAAGCATTTCATATGTCAAAGTTGTACAGTAAGTATGGCACTCAATACCTTTAATTAGAATTCTTTGAAATACTGTTGTGTTGAAGTTGTTTGTGCTTTTGTATACATACAAAAGGAAAGAGGGGGAATGGGAGGGAAAAGCTATTCCAGTTTTATAGTGAAATAACTTTGTTTTCCTATGAGCAGTTGGTCATTTCCTGTGTGTACCAACTGTGTGAATAAACAGATGAATCCGAAATTCACACAACCTCAGAAATACTAAGAAGTTTCTACTATAAAAAAAATAGAAAAAGAAAAAAAGAAAGGAAAGGAAATGAAGAAAGGGATGAAGAAAGGAATAAAAGGGTGGAGGGGAGCTGTCTTCTGTGATCAAATTTGGTCCTGTATTACCTGTTCCAAATGTAGACTGTGATTTGTTCATTCAGCCCCATATATATATATATATATATATATATATATATATATATATATATATATATATATATGTATATATGTATGTATATATATTATATATATATGTGTGTGTGTATACATATATGTATATATATACTCAATATTCTTTTATACATTTCTATAAACAGACTACATATTGAAACATGAAACAAATATTAACAAATATTAAAATTGAAATAACTGCATGCACCCTTTCTGCATATACAATGCAATAAAGCTTGAAATCAATAGCAAAATAGTACTTAGAAATTACATAAACTAATAGAAATTAAAAAGCCATTATTGAACATTGAACAGACCAGAAAAGAAATCAAGAAGAAAATTTAAAACCTCCTGTTAATAAATGAAAATGAGAATCCAGCACACTGAGACTTCTGGTGCCTATTAGAAGCAGTCCCGAAATGGAAATTTGGAGCTCTAGGTGCATATATTAAAAAATCAGAAAAAAAACAAATAAACAATTTAATGATGCACTTACAGGACTTGTGAAACTAAAAAATAAAGCAAATTCAAATCCAGTGGATAGCAAAAATAATTTTTAAATAAAGAAAATATTAATGAAACAAAAGGATATAATGAAACAAAAATATAATATAAAGAATAATTTAAAATATTGTTTTTTAAAGATAAAAAATTGATAGATTCTTAGCCTAATTAACCAAAAGAACCCATGAATCTCAAATTAATAAAATTAGAGACAAATAGGAAAACATTACAACATACAAAAAATTAAGAATATTTTAAGGGAATACACTGTGGTCCATTATTCTGGAAGACCTAAAATAAATGTATGAATTTAAAAATACATGTGAACTACTGAGATAAAACCAAGAAGGAATAAACAAGTTAAACAGACCCATAAAAAATAAAGAGGATGAAATAGTAATATGGTATCTCTTGATTTAAAAAAAGTCAGGTCAGATGGATTCAAGAAGAATAAACTTTCAAAGCACTATAGCCATTACTACTGAAATTACGAAGAGGAACAAGGCAGAGGAGGAGGAGGAAGAAGAGAAGGAGGACAAGGACAAGGAAGGAGGGAGAAAAGGAAGATGAAGGAGGAGGAAGAGCAAGAGGAGGAAGTTAACAGAAACAGGAGGAGGAGGAAGAGGAGGAGGAGGAGGAGGAGGAGGAGGAGGAGGAGGAGGAGGAGGAAGAGAACCTTTTCCAAATATCTTTCTACAAAGTCAGTGTTACTCAAATACCAAATATGATAGACAAGGAAATTACAAAAAAAGGAAACTGTTATCCACTGTTGTCATAAACACAGATGTAAAAATGTTCAACAAAATACTTATAAACTTATCATAGACATATACTTTTTAAAAAAATCATCCACCATGATCAAACACCCTTTATCCATGAGACTCAGTAGTAGTTCAACAAGCATAAATCAATAAATGTCAAAAAACACACAAAGAGACTTAAAAACAAAAATCATATGACCATTTCAATAGATGTAACATGATGCCTTTTAGAAAAAGCAACATTCTTTTTAATAAACATCTTTGAGAACTAAGACTGGTGGAAACATATAGCAACATAGCAAAGGCAGTATATGACATACTCATAGACAACCATATCCTAAAGAAAGAAAAGAAAAAACCAATCTCATTAAAGTAAAGAATAAGACATCACTGTTCCCTCTCTCATTAACTTTTTAATATTGCCTTTACAACAGGACAGGGGACTAGAGCAAGACTAGAGAAACACAGAAAAGAAATTCAAATAGGAGAATAAGTTGAATTATCTCTATTTACAGATATAATATTATAATGAGATCCCAGAATTCTACCAGAAAAGAAAATCAAGAAAAGACCAAGACTTTCAGAAAAATCACTAGCCATTCTGTATACCAATGACAAACACATGGAAAAAGATATCTTGGAAATATCCTCATTGACAATAGGCCTAAACAAACAAACAAACAAAATTAACGAAGTATTTTAGACCTATACAAATGAAAACACTGATAAATTTCTGAAGAAAGAAATTTAAGGATGAAACTAAAACATAGTAAGACCTCTAAAGCACACAGATTGGCAAAATTAGTATTTTGAAAATGACCATTCGGGCTGGAGAGATGGCTCAGCGGTTAAGAGCACTGACTGCTCTTCCAGAGGTCCTGAGTTCAAATCCCAGCAACCACATGGTAGCTCACAACCATCCGTAATGAGATTGGATGCCCTCTTCTGGTGTGTCCGAAGACAGCGACAGTGTACTAATAAAATAAATAAGTAAATAAATCTTTAAAAAAAAAAAAAGAAAATGACCATTCTAACAAAAAAAAAACAATTTACATATTCAATACACTCTCAACCAAAAGAATATGACATTTTTTACAGAAACAGAAAATAAAATAATACAAAACTTCATTGGGAAGCATAAAAGATCCCAGACAGCCAAAACAATTCTGAACAAAGAGAACAATGCTGGAAGGATTTAGACAGATTTCAAGTTTTATTACAGAATTAGAGTAATAAAAACAGCATTGTAAGTGCACTGAAATAGGCATATGCATCAATAGAATAGAGTAAAGGAATCAATGTAAGCCATTTGAAATTAGACAAAGATGCCAAAATAACCACCTGAGGAATGGCGATGAGAAAAGTGGGTACTCAAAAATAAGACCCATATTTATTATCTTGTACCAAAAACAAAACAAAAGTGAAAATAAAAAAATATATAAATAAACAAACAAAACTCTCCAAAATTCCAGAGAAGTCAAATACCTCAATCTCAATGAAGAACCTGGACGTCTATATGAAAACGTAAACATTACCTACCAGATACACATGCAGGAAAGGACTTTCTGAATAGGACTCCATTTGCTCAAAAATTTAGGCTAGCCTTAACTACTGGAACCTCATTAATCTAACAAGCTTCTGTACATCAAAGGAAATACTCAATTGAGTGAAGAGAAAGCCCACCAAGTGGAGCAGTATCCTTGCCAACTATATATCTGTTAAACATTAATATCCAGAATATGACAATAACTGAAAAAAATAAATCATGAAAACAATTGCACAAAAATAGTCTATGTCTCCTTTTTAATAACCTATCAACTGAATTTGTGCTGGCCATACATTTCTTATATGGGACTATCCATCAGAGAATGATCAATACTATCCGGAGCCACTCTCTCCAAGAAAACTGGCTTTTCTCCTCCAGAAGGCAACTGTCCTCAGTTAGGGATGGGAGCTTATAAGTCTTCTCTTCTTCTATGCTCAAATACTGACTGTCTTGATATTGTGAAGTCCTTATATAGGCAACCACAGTTTTCTACAAGTTCTGTATGTTCATTACTCCTGTCATGTCTAGAAGACAGTGCTTTGCTCTGCTCCTCTCCAGTTTCTGGCTCTCAGTCTTTCTGCTCCATTTCCCACAACATTTCCAGAGGTTTGAGGAGTTGTATCATATCAATGTCTCACAGTGACTGAGCATTCCAAAGTCACCTATTACAGGCACTTTGACCAGTTGTGAGATTCTGCCATCCACTGCAGCACAGAGAAATTTCTCTGATGAAGTCTGAGAGCTGCACTAACCTAAAATTTTAGAGAGCAGTTTGATATTGTGTTTATTAGAAAAAATTGCAATAGTATGTTCACCCCTGGGGCCTGAGAGTTCCCCAGCCACGTGTTCCTGGCCAGTGTTGTCAGTATCAGGCATGTGTTTCCTTTTATGAAATAGGCCTTAAATCCAATCAGAAGGCAATTGATTACTCCCATAGCATTTATGCCGCTATCTTACCCATGAGTTTAGCTTTCCATGTTGACTATTATAGCCGTATGCAGCATTCAGAACTGGATAAGGCTTTTGATGACTTTCTCCCCCCAGCACCCTAAATAATACGTTCTATTACTGTAAAAGCTAGCAGGCAGAGAGAGTTAATAGTATTCAGTATTCATTTGATATCAAAATGTTCTGTGATCAATATGTGTGATGATTTCAATATAATAATTTTTTAACCATCAATATTTCTGGTAGGCAATCAAAACCAATGAAATACCGTATATTGTTTGGGGGGATACTCAGAACACCTCTGACCAGTAATGTGGTTTTTTTTGAATGGCTAATTTAATCTTGAGCAGATATCTGACACTTGATACTTAGCTTTGAATTTGGTAAACTATGGCTTCTAATATGAACACTAGTATGGTAATTTCTATTAAACTAGTATTTCAATTAAACTAGTATGGTGATTTCTATTAAATTCACTCATACAATATTTGAACCTTATAGAACAGTAGTAGGCTTCCATATGGTACTTTTAACCATCCTTCATGTTAGTTAGTATGAATCCTCTCCTTAACCCTTCCCCCAACCCTGCCTCATCATTGTCTCTCTCCTCTGCATGTCACCGGGTTTTACTGTCCTCTCCTTCCTAAAGGTCTTTCTTCATACTTTCACAAATATGCTTTTAAATGATATTCTATTGCCAAAGGAAAATTGATATTATTTCACCAAAACTAAGAGAAGAAAATCACAGAGTTCCTAAGCATAACTTCCATAAAAAATGCCGTAGATTAAACCCCAAACACAGTGAGCTCCTCTGTAGTGCAGCCCACCTATCTGGTCTTCATTGCCAGGGAGAGTCAGTCATTCTAAGTAGAGACATGCAGTTTGTGAAAGGAGTAGTAGGCCCTGGGGAACCAGAGAAGGGCTGGAAATAGAGCCTCCACTGACATTTAAGATTAAAACTCTCTGGACATTCAATTTTCACAAAATACTCGAAGCGTTTCATTAATCGATACAGCTTTCTAGCCTGAAAGCAAAGCATTAGTATGTAATTTCGTATGGAAAAAATAACCTAGGAAAGAACTTAGAACTCCTATTTCTACAAAATACAGAAAATCAAACACTGCTGCTGTACTGTCTGTCTTGTTGGCAGGAACAAATACTTGGTATTATTGATAAACAATCTCAATAAGAAAATGACATTGTCAAGTATAGGCCACAGGCCCCTGGCAAGTAATAAAAGCCAACTTGCTCCTAATATGTGGCATGAGACCTGTTTCATAGGACTTTTGCATACACACACAATTTCAGTGCATAAAACTTAGACAATTCACCCCTTGTTTTATATTTCTCCCAAGAAAATTTTGGAGACTAATTTGCTTCTAAATTGGTTTAATTGTCTAAAAGAATTTTTTCTCCCAATGTAGTTTACTACATAACTGATTAATTGTATTGGTTGAACAAAAGTTCAGAATAAATACCACACAATGTTTGCCCTTATTAAAACTTAATTATTTTAAATACTGAGCTTCCTAACCATACAGCACAAGGGGAAGGCACTTTGATCCCATATAGATTTTTCTTAGGTCATGTAAACATTGCTTTTCATATCCCACAAGTCTCGTGGGCACATTTGTCAACATTGATAAGAAAATTCACAGTGAATGTTAAACAACAAAAAGTAATGTCTGTAGCAAGAAATAAATATTGAGTATTGTGTTAGCCCTCCAAAGTGTCAAAGTTCTTAGCAGTAATACCAGCACTTAAAACTCTGAGGGCAGTCACTTCCTGGAACCTTGGGAAAAAGTGGGAACTGCGAAGAGATATTGTTTTCCACTTAAACCTATGTTCTCTTCTTGCCACTACATCTACCCTTCATGTAAATCAAACTCCATATTCTAAAGTGACATTTCCACTAATAATGCATTAACCCTAATTTCATTTTCCCTTGTCTTACTCCGAGACCTGTCAAGTCATTAAAAACTAGATCAGAAAGGTTCTCTATAAAAGTGTAAAGAGTGGGCTATAGGGTAAACAATTAGGAATTTGATCGTGTGAGTAACAGTAAGATGTGTGACTGTAGGTCATGAACTCATTGATGATGCCTGTGTGGACAACAATTCTGTGAGAGCAGACATGTGGCTTTTCTCCACAATAGTTTTTGCTACAATTCAAATATCACAATATTTCTCAGACTAATTATCTGTAAAAGTGATTGTTCTCCAATTAGAGAAACTTGGTTATCATCACCACAATTACTCCAAAGGGCCTTTTAAAACCGTGAAATATCAAATAAACTTATGCTTTGTGTGATTTCAATTTCCTTCCTTGTTCCTGATGAGAGACAAGGGAGCAATAAAACTTCAAATTGTGTATTTAATACAATTATCACCAACAATAGCAACCTGATTTGTTTCTGAAAATGACTCATTTTATACTGTTTCTGCCCTCTGTCCTGGCTCATTTTGATAATGAACAAAAGATTCCTTGAATCTAAATAATATGTTTTGATAATCTGAGACTAGTGCCTATATGACCCTTTAAATGCCAAATCACACCATAAGTAACCTTTCTTATCTATGTAACCATTTTTATTGCTTTTCTTGGACATGGCATAAAAGTACAGTAAATGGGTGTCTGCCCTTCAAAACTAGAGTCCAGTAACAGCATAAAGACACTGTGTCAAGGAAGTCCCATATATCTTTAAAAGAGCCATCATTTTAGAAAATTGTTCCCCTTATCCTACATGGAAAACCACTGTCATTAATTTTGATCTAACTTCTTTATAATTTATACCAATAGATCCCTGACAAGCTGAAAACCTTTTTCTACGTTTATTGTCTAACAAAGACAACCCACTGTGAGAAATAATGATGCCCATAAATGGGAGGCAAGGAAGCAATAATGGCATCAGGTACAGATCGTTAAACAAGGAACCTGCACAGAGAGAAGGTCTCTGCCTAAGACACTGGATGAGGCAAGTAGATTCCAAATGGGTAAATTAAGAGAAGTACCTCACCACGCCCATGAGGAAATCAAAAGGAAAGCCTCATCAGTAACAATGATTTATAATGTTCACCAGCTCTCAAGTTGCTACGTGACTGAGCTGCACCCTTGGAAAGAGCTGTGAGTTCTCAGTAAATAATAAAATACTTGTTAAAGTTAATATGTCACAAGTGGAACATAACTTTTTAATATATCAGTTTTTGATAGACAAAAATAACTCTGTATATGTCCTAGCACCTATACACATTCTTCCTTCAAAAAAATCGCTAAAGAAAAAAAAAAAGGTAAGATTTCTCAAACTCTATTACTACTATTTCAGATCCCATCAATTCCAAGCAAATGTATTTTTATAAAATAACTCAGAAATGTTCCCAAATCGATCACTAAGTTCTTCTTTCATCTTCTTTCCAGCTCTTTTGCTCAGGATATCCTCTTAGGCAGATGCCACATCTTTTCGTACTTTTCTTGACTTTGTCCCAAATCCTGTTCTTTCTAAAGCCTTTCTTGTCTCAGTAGATAACTAATTCATTTTACTCCTGTTCACTGTAGATAAATACTTCCTTCTCTAAACTTTAAAAAAATATCAAATACCACATGAGATATCCAATCTTTTATATATATATATAACTCTGGAAATTGTAGCTCAAACATAATATTTTGTGATTTGTTCAAACTATTATCAGAATTTTGTTTCCATTAATTTCTATGTAGTTTCTCACAATATGACATCTCTGGTTTATAATTATATACAAAGCTGGTAGACAGGTTTTTTTTTCTATACGTCATCCTTTACAGCCTTCTTTTTGCTACTCTTAGGTAAGTATCTATGCCTACATGACATGAATGCTCTGGCAGTTCTCCATGTAATTCTACTAAGCATCAAATATGTCATTTCCAGGTTTGCAAAAATATCACAGCCCTGTACTTTTGTCTTTTGCGTACTGTCATGATGCAAGCCCTTTCATCATAAAGTATTAAGGAAGGGAATGTCATCTCTAACAGGAGTATGGGCCTCTCCTACAGATCTCACTGCGCACGGAATTTCTGAAACACCCCATGGCAGTGACTCCATCATGCTTTCCTATAGACTGATTGCTCTAGATTTTTTGGGCATCCTTAGAGCAATGTTTCAAACCACAGAACTTTTGGAGGTAGAAAAGCCTACCTTGTCATTCCAGGGTGCATACTGCCAGCAAGTTCCTTAGACTGCCATCTCAGCTGGATGCTCAGCATTCTGGAGACAAGATCCACTCCAAATCAAATTTAGTATCTCAGTCTAGAGTGAGATGGTCCATGACATTTTGACTGTCTTAGTTTCAGGAGTAATGCTTGGTCCTGAACACATGACTTCAACAAGACAGAAGGAAGGGATTCCTGATGTTTTCCCCCTGACTTTCACACTTGCAGCATGGCATGGTAATCTTTCCATCCACATATCACACATAATAATAATAGAATAGCCATTTGATGATATGTTAAGGATTAATAAGTATTAATAAATATTAATTCCCAATTTCCTCTAATTGTATGTCTGTTTATCCTTTTAATAATATAATGAGCAAGTGATTTTTCTCACATTCTATAGTTCTCAAAAATGTTTTGATTATTCATGGTCCTTTTCATTTACATGTGCACTCATTTCATCTTGGCAATTGGCACAGAAAACGTTGATACTGTACATTATTTGAAACAGTGATCACTAAACAGTATTAATTCTTGAAATTTACTAACATGGTATTTTTCTCCAATTACTCAAGTTACATTAAGTTCTTTACATCAGTGATTTTAAATCTGTAATGTACAACTCATACCAATATTGCATGCCATTAAATTCATAACATTTCTACCACTTTTATGAGTAGCATTTCATTTGATCTTCAAAGAGTAGTAATAAATATAGAAAAACTAGATTGATTTCATGCTGATTTTATAGTCTGGAAGCTTATCAAAATATTAGTCCTGAAAATTATATACTGCTTACACTTTTCTGTAACACACAGGTATGTACATAGGCCTCCCCTTAGTGATCTGTATTCATGTACCTCATGTCTTTCTGTCTTTTCCCTGAGGAAGACTTCAGCATAATGCTGTGTGAACAGTAGTGAAGAGCATGAGGAGAGGTGGGCATGTCTCATAAATGTTCCTTACAGGATAGAGACAACTCTCTAGTGTTCTTAATTGTCTTGTGTTAATTCTGTTTTCTTACTAATGGAGCTGGCAAGGGCTCCTGTACAAAAAGCAGATGACATTCTTCTCCCAAATTGCCACTGGTTGTTCCATCTCATGAACTAGTTAACAGACTGCTTGACTTTTCTCAGCTCTGCCTCTCACCAATGCTAACGCCAGAGGATCCTCATTGCTGTCTGATACCTCAATGCCCCGATTTCCCAGAATGCCTATTTCCTGCTTCTGCTGCATTTTATGAATTCCTTTACTAAAGTAAATATTGTATTATTGTATTCAGTGTAATTTTAGTGTATTTATTTTCTGATATAATTCTAATTCACATATTAATACATGGCAGGTATGTTTTATTTGCTTCTGTTGTATAACATAATTGAACTTTTGTACTTTACCACTTTTTTTAATTAAATATTTTCTCTATTTATATTTAAAATGTTATCCCTTTTCTCAGTTCCTCCCTACCCAGAATCTCTCTATCATATCTCCCCTCCCTACTTCTGTGAGGGTGATTCCACACCCATGCATTCACTTCCACCTCCCTGCCCTGGCATTCCCCTACACTGGGGCATTAAGCCTTCACAGTATCAAGTGCCTCTCCTTGTATTGATGTCCAACAAAGCCATCCTCTGCCACATATGCTGCTGGAACCATGAGTCCCTTCATGTGTACTCTTTGGTTGGTGGTTTAGTCCCTGAGAGCTCTGGGGAGTCTAGTTGGTTGGTATTGTTGTTCTTCCTATAGGGTAGCAAACCCTTCAGCTCCTTCAATTCTTTCTCTAACTCCTTCATTGGGATCCCAGTGCTCAGTCCAATGCTTGGCTGTGAGCATCTGCCTCTGGATTTGTCAGGCTCTGGTACAGCCTCTCATGAGACAGCTATATCAGGCTCCTGTCAGCATGCACTTCTTGGCATCCACAATAGTGTCTGGATTTAGTGATTATATATGGGATAGATGCCCAGGTGGAGCAGTCTCTGGATGGTCTTTCCTTCAGTCTCTGCTCCACATTTTGTGTCCATGTTTCCTGTTGTGAGTATTTTGTTTCACCTTCTAAGAAGGACCCAAGCATCCACACTTTGGTCTTCCTTCTTTTTGAGCTTCATGTAGTCTGTGAATTGTATCTTGAGTATTCCTAGCTTTTGGGCTAATATCCACTTATCATTGAATGCATACCGTGTGTGTTATCTGTGATTTGGTTACCTCACTCAGGATGATATTTTCTCGTTCCATCCATTTGCCTAAGAACTTCATGAAGTCATTGTATTTAATATCTGAGTAGTACTCCATTGTGTAAATGTACCACATTTTATGTATACATTCCTCTGTTTAAGGACATCTGGGTTCTTTTCAGCTTCTGGCTATTATAAATAAGGCTGCTATGAACATAGTAGAACATGTGTACTAGATATATGTTGGAAAATCTTTTGGGGGCCCAGGAGTGGTATAGCTGGGTCCTCAGGTAATACTATGTCCAATTTTCTGAGGAACTGTCAGACTGATTTCCAGAGTATCAGCTTGCAATCTCACAAACAATGGAAGAGTGTTCCTCTTTCTCCACATCCTTGCCAGTATCTGCTGTCACCTGAGGTTTTAATCTTAGATATTCTGTCTGGTGTGAGATGGAATCTCTGGGTTGTTTTGATTTGCATTTCCTTGTTGACTAAGAATGCTGAACATTTCTTTAGGTGCTTCTCAGCCATTCCTCAGTTGGGGATTCCTTGTTTAGCTCTGTATCCCATTTTTAATAGGGCTGTTTGATTCTCTGGAGACTAACTTCTTGAGATCTTTGTATATATTTGATATTAGCCCTCTATTGGAAGTAGGATTGATAAAGATCTTTTCCCAATCTGTTGGTTGCTAGTTTGTCCTATTGGTAGTGTCCTTTGCTTTACAGAAGCTTAGCAATTTTATGAGGTCCTATGTGTCAATTATTGAACTTAGAGCATAAGCCACTGGTATTCTGTTCAGAAAAATTTCCGCTGAGCCCATGTGGCTCCTCCCCACTTTCTCTTTTATTAGTTTCAGTGCATCTTGTTTTATGTGGAGGTCCTTGATCCACTGGGACTTGAGCTTTGTAAAAGGAGATAAGAGTGTATCAATTTGCATTCTTCTAAATGCTGATCTCCAGTTGAACCAGCACCAAAAGTGGTGTCATTTTTCCACTGGACGGTTTTAGATCCATTGTCAAAGATCAAGTGACCATATGTATGTGAGTTCATTTCTGGGTCTTCAATTCTGCCCTATTGATCTTCCTCCCTGTCTCTGTACCAGTATCATGCAGTTTTTATCACTATTGCTCTATAGTATAGCTTGAGGTCAGGGATGGTGATTCCCCCAGAAGTTATTTTATTGTTGAGAATAGTTTTCTCTATTCTAGGGTTTTTGTTATTCTAAATGAATTTGAGAATTGTTCTTTCTAACTCTATGAAAATTTGAGTTGGAATTTTGATGGGTATTTCATCTATAGATTGCTTTCAGTAAGATGGCCATTTTTACTATATTAATCATGCCAATCCATGAGCATGGCAGATATTTCCATCTTCTGTGGTCTTCTTCGATTTCTTTCTTCAGAGACTTGAAGTTCTCATTATATAGATCTTTAACTTGCTTGGTTGGAGTCACCCAAGGTATTTTATATTATCTGTGACTATTGTGAAGGGTGTCATTTCCCTAATTTCTTTCTCAGACTGTTTATCCTTTGAATAGAGGAAGGCTACTGATTTGCTTGAGTTAATTTTATATCCAGGCACCTTGCTAAAGTTGTTTATCAGGTTTAGGAGTTCTCTGGTGAAAGTTTTGGGGTTACTTAAATTTACTACCACATCTTCTGTAAATAGATATATTTTGACTTCTTCCTTTCCAATTTGTATCCCTTTGACCTCCTTCCATTGTCTAATTGTTCTGGCTAGATCTTTGAGTACTATATTGAATACATAGGGAGAGTCTAGGCAGCCTTGTCTAGTCTCTGATTTTAGTGGGATTGTTTCTAGTTTCTCTACATTTAGTTTGATGTTGGCTACTAGTTTGCTGTATATTGCTTTTACTATGTTTAAGTATGGGTCTTGAATTCCTGATCTTTCCAAGACTTTTACCATGAAGGAATGTTGAATTTTGTCAAATGCTACCTCAGCATCTAATGAAATGATCATGTGTTTTTCCCCCCTTTGAGTTTGTTTATATAGTGGATTATGTTGATGAATTTCCATATATTCTACCATCCCTGCATCCCTGGTATGAAGCCTACCTGATTGTGATGGATGATCATTTTGATGTTTTCTTGGATTTGGTTTTTGAGAGCTTTATTGAGTATTTTTGCATCAATATTCATAAGAGAAATTGGTCTGAAGTTCTCTTTCTTTGTTGAGCCACAATTATGCTTATACCTAAACCACACAGAGACTTTACTACATTTTTCTGTTGGTTTTTCAGTTTATTCTCACTAGTTTTGACCCTTTAATTCACTTTTTGTTTTCTTATTTTTTTTTATTTTGCTAGTGATGTAACTGTTACCTCTTTCTCCTGTTTTAACAAATATCTAATATTTTTATTTCAGTAATGATTTCTGTAGACACTGCCAGTGCAAACTAACTCATATCCATGTAAAGAATAGCAAGTGTATCTGCTCAAGTAAGCATTTTAACGTACAGGTCATATGTTCTTTTTCTCTTTCTAAGGACGTTTCTATTTCTAACAGCAACCATGCTACAGGAGAGCAACAGCAGCCATAAAATATAGACCGGGGAGTAGACATCCTCGGGTTCTACCTACTTTTTTATTTTACAAGAAGTGGGAGCCATCCTGTGTACCACAGTTTATCATTTCAACTCTAAAATTAAAGTGCAAGGCAAGAAAATAGCCCTTCTCTGAAAGTTTAAGATTATTAGAACACTTATTGAAAAGACAAACTTCACCAGTTTTTATGTTTATATTCTTTTATTTTTGTCTCTTCTATTTGCCTGATTTTTCTGTCTTGATTGGGTTTAGTTTTGGTTTTTGACACATGAACGAGTTCTACAGTCAAAGCCATTCCACACTTCTGCTAGGATCCCAGGTTCTCAGCATCACACATAGAATCTTACAAGATATGACCCTTGTACTACTTTCAACCTTATTAAATCATTTTGGATTTTAGTTATTTATTTTTGCATGTGTTTTTATATAGACAGTGTATATTTGGATTTGATTTGACACGTATTCAAGTTGGGGGAATTCTAATTGTGCCAAACATACTAGATATTTGACTATATTATTCTTTACAGAAGCTATATTATGATTATAAAATGTAAATGAGCATTGGATAGTTATGTTCTATTAATAACATTGGACCAACACTTATAGCCTGTGTTAGTAAGTAGTTAGCAGAAATAGATTGGAAAAATGAGTATAAATAGGAAATAAACACAGAAGTAATCCATGAGAAACAAGAATAATGATTTTAATTATGTTACTTGCTGTCAATAGAAGTGATCAAAAATTCAATTAATTAGTAACATAGAGTAGTAAAATTCAGCTTGTATTTTTTAATACCAGATGAAAATCATCCTTTCATCTTTTCTACACGTTGGATAGATTGTATTGAATTGTTCTCTTTATATTTAAAATTCTACAGTAACAGAGTAGTGTGGCTGGCATTAAGAGTAATGGTCCACTCTAGGCACAGATTTAAGTGCCTTAGTAAAAACATCAGTTTTCTAAAACCAAAAACTAAATAACAGTCATACATGCATAATGTAATGTTTGTGTCACCAGTAATAATAAAATGTGATACTGTGGGCTTTACATTCTCCAGTAAAATAAGAAGGAAAAAGAAAAGGAAACCTTTATTCTTTCCGTACCACAGGGTTTCATAAATATAAAAATACAAACATTACAAATATACTTGTACAATTATAAACTATCACATAATTATAAAATTTTATTAAATTGAGTTTTCTCAGTCATCTCTTCTTACTGACATTATTTCCAAGATGATTTAGTCAGTAAAATTATTTCTTCTTAACATATTTGAAGTTCCATATGATATTATAATATTTATTTCTAACCAGTAAAATAGTTGTTAGAAAATTAAAGAGTAATGAGAAACACTTTATGAGGGTAATCAATTCAGAAGACAGAGACCTGACGACTTATATAATGTATATTTGTGAAAGAGGAACTACAGATATTGAAACTTAATCATAAAATTCCAATTACATTATGACAGAATTAGAAAAATAATCTTAAAACTTATACAGAATCCCCAAAACACATCTTTAATATCCAAAGTGATTCTGAGGAATATATGAATAAACCAATAAACAACAAAGTAAATGAATGAATGAATGAATGAATGAGAACAAGTCAGAGATATAGCAATATATTTTCTTCAAAATATGTTTCATTGCTATAGTGGCCAATGCAGCATACTACTCGCACAAAAACACACAGATCAATGGAACAACAAAGAGAAACCAGAAATAACCCACTCTTGATGTTTGGCCAAGGGCATACCATATAAAAAAGAAAACCTCTTCAATCTGGAAAAACGGAACTCTTCCATTCTTTGTCCGAAAATAACCTCAAAGTTTCTCAAGTACTTAATGTAAAAATGGGAAGCTAAAATCACTACAAAAGAGACATAAGATAATCCCTGGTGAATGTAATGATTTTATCCCTTGGCTGGTCACCAAAGGCACAGGTAACACAAGCAAACTATTTATTGTAAAGTATACTGCCCCCAAATTATAATGAACTAAAGATGCCTGTGGGGGTTTGTAGTGGGAGATATTTAAATCTCCAACCCAAATAGGACCAGTCAATGAAAACACAACTCAGTAATTATGAATATATTCTGTAAGTCTAGATTGGGCAGATACCCCTACACTACTCTGTTCCTCAGCTATGAGACCCTTATAACTTGAGGGTTTTCCAAACCCTGCATTTGTCCTTCTACCTCCTGCTTCCCAGTCGTCCTCCATCATCTTCTCTCTCCTCTCTTCTCCCCAGTCATCCTCTCTCTCTTCTCTCCCCAGTGGTCGTCGTGTCCATCATCTCCGTTGTCTTCCTCCTCCATTGTCTTTCTCCAGTAGTCCTCCCCCTACTCTCTTCCAACCAATCTTTATATTTCTACCTCCCCTTCCTCTGCCCAATCACTGGCTCCAGCCTTTATTTTACAAATTAAGATGGGCAGAAGGTTCACTAGAAATCACCTGTTTAATAACTCACACCTCCTCTGCAGCCCTTCACAGGAAAGGGGAATTAGAATCAAAATACAAGGCCAGGACTATCCACAACAGTGGTTTGAATAAAAATGACCTTCATAGGCTCACATGCTCACAAACTAACCATCTAAAACTGTAAGCAAGTCAGCTGTTAAATGCTTTCTTTTATATGAGTTGTCTTAGTCAGGGTATCCCTTCACACCAATAGAACAGTAACAATGCTAAACACCCCCCCCAAAAAATGAAAAATACAGTTTAAAACTGGATTAAGAACAAAACAGACATTTCTGAGATGAAAACATCCAAATGACCAACAGAAAAATTAAGATTATGTTAAATCTCATTAATAATCAGGGAAATTAATGTTTAATCCAAAATGAGATATCCTTTCACGCAGAAGATACTATCCAAAAATCAAGAGCAGTGAATGCAGGTAAGGATGTGGAGAGATGGCACCTTTTAGGCAGTAGGCAGAAATTTAAATCTATACATCCATGATGGAAAACAATAAGAAAAATCCTTAAAAATGGAGAATTACCAGTGATTTAGCAATTCCAATACTGGAAGTAATTATTCTAACAAAAAACTTACACATATTACTGCAACACTATTCAGAAGAGCCAAAGTATGGAATAAAATAAGCATATGAAAATGTAATACATAAATATATTTTATATATATTTATATTTTATATATGCTTATACATAAAATATTATATATATGTATATATACATACATATACATATATATATATATGGTCATTACTGACAAAATGAAGGAATTACTGTCATTTACAAGAAAACAAACAGGATAGGAGGTCATTAATCTAAGTGAAATCAGACAAAGAATGACAAATATCATGTGTTTTACTTCTTCGTGGAATCTCATATATTTTCAATTTTTAAAAAATTTTATTTTTGGTTGGTTTCTCCCATACGCTTTGTGCCACCATTGCCTTAGCATATTTTTCAGACAGAACATCATCATAAATGAAGGGCTTGTGGCTAGCTTGGTGTTTACATTTCTTTGTGACAGTGTGCAGAGTGCCTTCCTATACCAAAGATTCTGGAACATAGGTGTGAAGGCTTTATGTAGGCATCAACCAGACATGGCCATCTTCAGTGAGTTGTGTAGGTGTTGTCTTCAGGGATGGAGCATTGTTGTCAGTGTGGGAAGAACAATCTATGGTCTTGACAACAGAATGAGTGGCTTGAGGATTCCTGTGATGTCCCTTTGGCAAACAACATAATTGAATGTAACCCAGTGTTGGTACTGGCCACTTCATTTGGTGACAAGAGATGGCCAGTTGAGACTGTCTCCCCCATTATTTAGTGATTGCATTTATATTGCCTCCTATAAGTACATATTTTGGAAAGTTTCTACTCTGTTAAATTTCCATACTACCCTTCAAATGGCCGCTTAATTTTACCTGTCACTCCCATAGCCTCTTCCACAATTGCCTCTCTCCTCTATTTCCCCACTTGATCATTCCAGTCCAGCCTCACCCAATATTCATTCATAATTATCTATTCTATTTTCCTTTTCTAATTTGATCTATCTGTTCCTTTTAGTCCCTCCAAACCAACCACTGATTTGTTTTAAGGTCCATTCCAAGTGATGGAAAGTTCACCCAACACTGCTTGGTGACCAAAATCCTGAGACCAGGAAAGTCCAGGAGCCCTCAGCCTTACCAAAAAACTACAGGCTGCTAAGGAATATTGAGTCAGGAGGAATAGTCTTGCTTGCCCAAGCAAGAGCACGGCAATTGGTTATTCAATATCAACTGGTCAGCCTGAAAACGTAGATTCAAGAACATCAAACAAGCTGAGCAGGTTATATTTAGGAATATATAGGTATATACACATGCATATTTGCATTCATAACAGTAAAAGATAAATTTAAAAGACAGCAAGTACATGTAGATTGGTTAGAGGGGATAAAGGGAAGGGAGAAATATAATATCTCAAAAAATAAAAGATAAAAACAATAAAATTTCTTTTAATAACAAATCAATACATTCAAATATGATCAAGTCTTCCAATTGCTATGTGTCAATGTTTTCTAAAAGTAGTTACACATTATGACATATGACCACTTTTCAAGGTTAATGAGAAAGTGATAAAATAACTTTTCAGATTTTGCCTTTGTTTTTCTTGTTCCTGATGATTCTACATCTCAACATCTTCAAAGTATTGTTTTGTGAAACTTACACTGTAGTTGACATACCTCTTAAAATATCCTCCAATCTTTATTGCTTAAATCTTCAAACTTAACTTTCATTTTCCTTAAATTTTACCATCTATCAAAATTTACAATATTGTAGGAAGATCAAGATTAAAATGACTCAATTAATGTCTCTCATCATAACAAATGACAGATGTTTAAGCCTCCGTGTGAGTTTTGCATTTGTAACATAAAGCCAAGAATTCCCTCATGATTCTGTGGCAAGCACTGTTCAGATATTGTGACATAGAAGAATTGGGTTTCTAATTGAGATTAAAAACTTAGAGTAGGTTTGTAAACACATATTCTTATCCCTTTAAATTATGAACAATAAATCTTCCCAGAAGCCCATTTTCCATATAATGATCACATGTTTTTCCCCTAAATTTGGCATGAGCTTCATGAAGTAGGTAAAAATTTGGAATATTTTTGAACTTCAAGTAACAGAGGCAGGCAAACAACTGCCTGTTTTGATCTAGGCCAGCACATATCTCCCTGCAGTCCTCAAAACATGTTTTCTAATCAGTATACACTGTACTGAGGAGTGACTGCAGTCTGGAACATTTACCTCACATGGGAGCAGTCAGTTAGTCAGGGCAAACAGTACTGCATACCTTAATGGTTCTTAAGGGCATCTTTCTAATACAGTAGAGTACACTTACCAAGGTTCATTATGATGGGTATGAGTCGTCCGGAATGGGTAAATTATGCTCTCCACGCTCTGTTTCTTGAGGGATGCTCTTCTAAAAAGATGTTTAAAAAAAAGGAAAGAAAAAAAGAAAAGACAAAAGAAAAAAACTTAAATAAACTAGAGAAAATCTATCCACAAGACAAGTGGGTGAGAGAGGGAGGGATATAGAGCACTTTTCTTGTTTCATTGTTTTCAGCAATCCTTTCAAGTACTTTAGGGATAGGACTTGATTTATGAACATGTCCCAGGTCATTATAAGATCATTTCCATATGTACAACTTAACAAATTCCAAGATAGGCCACAAACCAACAACTGCACTTTTTCAACAGATACAAAAAAAAATAATAATAACAACAATTTTCCTTAACCAGTGGGGAACGCAGGTTGCCCAGAGGGAAAAAATAAATCTTTCAGACCAATCATTTATGGGAACCTGGATATCCAAGTAAACATATATGAAATCCTCAGTCCCCCACCCCTCTGGCCTACTACATATGCAGCAGGTGTGCAGGAGCTGAAAGGCGCAAGAACCCACCAGAGTCAGTGCTCATGTTAAGATCAGTGTAAAGGTACTCCTCGTATCTTTTCCTGTGTTTTCTGACAGGTGATGCACATGAGCATAGCTGAAACTCTTCAATATTTTATTTTCTCAATAACAATTAGCTTTCTTTAAAATGAATTACAAACAAAAGTCTTCAGACATATACAAGAATTAAAAACTTTGTGGGAACATCCTAAGATTTTTAAAGAAAGAATTGCACCCTTGCTGTACAAAAATTTTAGCTGAACTTTAAATTCATATTTCCAGCTTTTTAATCAAAAGAATAGTACTGATAAGTTTCAACATCAAATTCATTTCTAGAAAATATAAATAGGCAGATAAAGATGCCAGAAAGGTTACTAAGAAAGCAAAAATAGTGCTTTGAAAAATCTTTAAAGCATCCTTCTCTATTCTATAAAAATTAAACATTGTATAACTTTGACACAATAAACTTCAAACAACTCATTAAAATTCATGCAAGATTAAAACCATACAACAAGGTACAAATATAATAACTGTGTGGCGTGTGCTGTAAAATGGTAAAAAAAAAAACTAAACTCAGAATCATATTTTTTCTCCACTTGTTTTATTTTTGAAATTATAACTTATTTACAATATTTCTCTTTTCCTTTTCCCCCTTCCTGCCAGGTCCTCCCAAATATCCCTTCCCAATTTCCTTCATGGCCTCTATTATTTTTACTACTATTACACACACACACACAAACGTGTGTGTGTGTGTGTGTGTGTGTGTGTATGCTGTATATCATATATATTCTTGAATACATGTTTATATTTATTCACATTTATATTCTTAAATGTAACCTCTTTGGCCTGTATAATGCTAGCAGCATGTATGTTTCCAGGGCTGGCCATTTGATACAGGACAGATAATTATTGTGCTCTTTTCTGGGGAAGACCACCAATCCCAATTCCAGGTTACTTGGTTGCCTATAATTCTGTGTGTACGGATGAGGCCTCATGAGCTTTTCTCTGTCCATTGTTGTCATCCTTGTGCAATGTTGGTTCATGTTGGTGCCACTTTATGAGTATATATTCTCTTGTTTCTAGGAGATACTACCTCTCAGAAAACTCCTTGACCCTCTTTATCTTACAACCATTCTTCCCCCTTTTCTGCAATGATTCCTGCCCATCCTGGTTTAAAATGCAAGAAACAGGCTACCTAGAGCTGTATAATAAGACTCAAACATTTAATAAAGTAAAAAAAAAATGAGAGAATTTTTTCAGAATAAAAGATATTCCCTTTTTCAAAAAGTTATCAAATCCCTCCCTTCAGAGCTCAGGGAACCAAGAGATCAAAAGGAAGAAAATTTCAGAGGCAGGTAGAGGATACCAGAAGGATTAGACCCTCTAAATGAACTGAGCAAAGCTCATATAAATTCACAGAGATAGAGGAGTGAGCCTTGGGTTTACACAAGTCATCATCAGTATCTGTGCATGTGTGTGTATGTATGTATGTATGTATGTGTGTGTGTATGTGTGTATGTGTGTATGTGTGTATGTATATATATGTATATATACATATATACATATACATGCATGTATATAATAGCTTCAATGTTTATAATATTATAGGACTCCAGAGTCAGTGAACAAGTGGGTCTCTGATTCTTGTGCCTTATCTTGGGGTTCTTTTCCTTTGGTTGATTTGCCTTTTCCAACTTCCATGCAATGGTTTTCATTTATCTTATTATATTTTATTTTGTTTGTTATGTTTTATTGTAAAAATAAAAGAAAATCGTGCACCAATAAATATAGCAAATATATACATATACTTACACATACACATATTCTCTTCATATACATAGAGAAAGAGAAACAGAAACAGAATAAAGAAAGAGAAGGGAAGAAAGAAACAAAGAAAGAAAGAGGAAGGAAAGAAAGAAGGAAGGAAAGTCCAGCCTCAAAGGTCCTTCTTCAGTTGTGCCTCTGGTTTTTACCCTGAGTTACTAACTTGATTTTTCTTCATTTTAGATTATAAGATATAAAGTGAAATAAATCCTTTTCATGAAAAATCTACAAATAGATGATAGATAATAGATGATAGATAGATAGATAGATAGATAGATAGATAGATAGATAGATAGAGATACAGAGATAAAAACATAGATACATAGATAAATAGATATATAGTAGATAGACTATATATAGGCAGATAAATTAGATAGACAGACAGACTGACAGACAGACAGAAAGACAGACAGATAGACAGATAAAGTAAATATGTTGGAAGAGGTTCCTGTGCATTGTATATTCAAATGCTGATCTCTATGCCTGTATCAACTTACAGTACAGACACAGACATTGTCATGACTATTGAAAATCTTCCAGCCAGGTGTCCAGGGTAGAAGAGTCAGGGAGAAAGGACTTAGCTACAAGGCAAATGAGGGTCCAAAAGAAGAAGGACCATAAGGCAGATGGAGAAAGAAGAAGGTCACTATGAGGTTAAGCATGAGGAGGAGTCACTAAGGAAGTTCTCTATGAGGACAGCAGAGTGAGCCAAAAGAGTTATACAAGTGACTTGGGGCATGTGACCGGGAAGTAGTGAGATAGTGTAGAGGGTTGGGAATATCACCGAGTTATTGTGCTTAATGCTTGTTGAAACAATCCATAGGTTTTCATCCTAATTACCTAGGAGCTAGCCTGGTTAGAAAAAACTACTGCCTTTAAATTTCATCTCATACATGACTTAAAATGTTATATTCTAAAATTCTTTCACGAGAGAGAAATTTTAGGCTTTCTAAAATTTAGTCTAATTGAAGACAATACTCTTAAGAAGTTTTCCTCTTGTTTTATAAACTTTTCTGGTTCCACTCAAATGTTCTTTATTGTCACTTTATGCTTGTAAAAAGAGCAGAGTCCCTCATCAAGGTGTCTATGATTCACCCTATACTTTGATGGATACAGTGCACACATCTTAAAATCTGTATGACAGATGGACTTCAAACTCAGATTGCAGGCTTTGTCATCACTTTTACTTTGCATGGATGCTTTGTCATGAATCTAGGGGTCTGATGATAGTGAGGGTTTTTTGTGGAGTAGGGTATGAGATTCCCTGTCATTATTGATACTCCAGTGCCAAATAAGCTCATCTTCCCACAAACACCCGAGGTCCTTCTTTGTCTGTCCCCTGTTAGGTACCAGAGCTGAGTTCACTGAACAATAAAGAGGAGAAGAAGAAATGGCTCTATACAAACGTCCCCTCAGAAATGGTTAGAAGAAAAGCAACCTGCATTTATTTTACAATTTCCTTTATAATGACATTCTTCTGCCAGTATTATGGTAACTAATGTTTTAAAATGATCAAACAGGAAGTTTCTAATATCTTTCAATGCAATTTCCCCCTATGTTTCTGGATGTATCTCTCTCTCTCTCTCTCTCTCTCTCTCTCTCTCTCTCTCTCTCTTCTATGTATTCTGGGAGTTGCAACATGCAAAAACAAAAGCTCAACATTCTTACAGAGCTTAGAAGTTTCCTGAAGTTGTCTTGACTGCACCAATCTCTATTGAAGACCTGAACTGAGATGGGGATGGTGAAGAAATGAGAACGACAAAGTTAGTCTAAATCCACTGGAGACATTCTGGCCTGCTTCCACAACAAAGAGAACGTTGACTGTTACAAAGTGAGTGCTCAGTAAATGCCAGGTGCCTGAGTAAATATCCTTTACTCAATGATTAAAACAATGATAGGGAAAGAAGAACAGGAGAAAATTCATCAAATACATAAACGACTTGGAATTCAATCTTTTAAAATGTTAGTTCTTTACATGTAGCATGTACCAAACAGGAAAAAGTTGGAAGCCTACCGGTTACAGTTATTGACCATGTGTAGAATCTTATCATGTGTCTGTTGCATTCACTCTTAATAAACATTTTATTAATGCTTTCCAACTTTTCACAGCTTTTGAAAATATATATTAATTTATTACAACCAGAAACTATACAATATTTCACATTGTGAACTACTAATGATTGAGTCGACATTATAGACATAATAATCATCTCTTTATGGTTGAAATTTTATGTAAAAGAGAACATACAAAGAAGTGCTGTGAACCTCGTCCTGAATATGTCAGTGAATATATCCAGGAGTCAAAGCTTAGCAAAAAAAAAAAAAAAAAAGACTCAAATAGAGAACTGTGATCAATCTACATGCTCCTATTGGTTGCTGTGAGCGGACTTGCTTTTCTCTTATGTTTTGCACATGGAACAATTAACTTCTTTCCTAAGGTAATGGTGACTATGGGCTCCACAGCAAATATCCAACATTTCTTCTACTGCTTTTAATCTCATCTTCCATGTTAAAATTATCTAGGTTCACTGAACTTCCATCTTTTATTCTATCAAGTAGGGGTGATAATTGCAGCAATTAGAGAGCATTTTGGGGATCAGCACAGCAGCAGTCAATGCATATGAAGTAAAAATCCCTGGTATGCTATGAGCCTGACAGCCATTATTCTCTTGTAGCTAATCGAAAAATAAAATTACATTTTTCTTCTATAAGGCTCATGCTTTTTATTTTCAATGTGTCCGTTTTCCAATTTTTCTACAAACACCTTAATATATGTGCTGTGTTACTTTCTTGTTTTATAGCATATTAATGCAATTTTGCATGTCATTCAGGAAGAAATAAAACATACATTCTCAAAGCTAGATGAAATTCTACTAAATTATATACAATGTTTGGATATGCTTGAGATAAATGACTTTCAGAAATTCTATTGCTTTTTTAAAAAGCTCTAAGGGGCTAGAGAGATGGCTCAGTGGTTAAGAAACCATGCTGCTCCTGCAGAGGATTGGAGGTTGATTCCAGGCACTCAAGTCTGAACCTCATTATCACTGGAAATTCTAGCTCCAGAAAAAAACAATAGCTTCTTCTGCTATCTGTGGACACCCCTCACACATGTACATGCAGGAACACACACATATATATAAATAAAAATGAAAAAATAACTTCCTTCAAACACTTTAAAAATTAAGCAAATGAAGTTGCAATCAATTATTTATAAACCACCAACCAAAGAGTGCACATGGACGGACCCATGACTCCAGCTGGCTGTGTAGCAGAGGATTTTCTTATCAGGCATCGCTGATAAGGGTAACCCCTTGGTCCTGTGGAGGCTCAATGACTCAAGGTAGGGGAATGTTAGGGGACTGAGGCAGGAGGGGGTGTGCAGATGGGAGAGCACTCTCATAGCAGCAGGGGGTGGGGAAGTTTGTGGTGGGAAAACTGGGGAAGGGGATAATATTTGAAACATTGTCAGGGACAGACCTGCTTATACACTGAAAGCCTAGAATCAGCAATAGGCCTGACATACACCAAGTCTTGGGTCTCTGTGGAAAAACACTGAAACAGATGCCTAGAAGCTATTGTAAACAAACAGCTTTAGTGGAAAATTGCCAGGCTGAATACATAGACCTTGTAGATAGGTCTTGGTGGATAGTACCAACATAGATAAGGACAAGTGAATCATAGGCAGAGTCTAAGTGGCCTGTACCCTGAGCCTTCACCCAGCTGACACTCTGTTCTGGAAGATATCTGTACCTCCCTAAACACCTACACTCCTGCATCAGCCCCTTCCCCACATCCTGCCTCTATGTGCATATAACCCCTGTGTGAAAAAAGTAAAATCAGTGGTTTGATCAACCTATAGACAAGCCGTGTTTCTTTTGTGTTCCCTGTCCTCTAGTTCTCTCTTCGAGGTCCCCCAGATCCTAGTTCACTGCCCCGTGGGACTGGGGAAAAACATAAACAAATAAAAAAAATTAAAAAATAAATTACAATATCCAAAGAACTATGAAGTGAAAGTATATCACTGTGGAAAGAGTATTCAATAATATAGAAATGATAATACTATGATGAATTCCTTAAAAATAGTAGATGGAAATACTCATCATTGACTTCAAAATGCATGCAGGTGTATTTGCAGTTAATCTTTATGGATATATGATTTGTCCCTTATTGATACCTGATAATTTGACTTTCTATAACACAGACAAAGAGCATTGCAAAATGAGCAATGCATTAGCTGTAATTGTGTAATTTTGCTATACATTTGTAATATATGCATTAAAACATACGTACAGGAAATTAAGTAAAACTCCGCTTTAAAAACCAGATCAAGAAAGAAGTCAAAACAGTATCTAAAAATTGGGATAATCTCTATTGAATACCTGGGTCTTTTTCACAGGTATATAAAAGAATAATCCTGAAACAATTGTGAGCATACAGAGGGCTGAACATTTTCTAACAAAGGTCCCACAGTATTAAAAGAACAGCTCTCACACAGTTGTCCTGGAAGGCCTAGTGCTTAACGTGCATTATGTATTACCTGAGCTGCTATTGCTACTATTCTTATTATCATTAGTATTATTATATTTTCATGAAAACCATGGCTGAAATTTTAAACAACAAGAACTAAAATCTAAAGTTAAGATTTTTATTCATGCCTCACTGGACAGAAACCTTATCTGATATCATTATTAAAACTTTCTGTGGTGTCCTCACAGTGTCGAAGAGTTGAAAATTTTCTTGGGTCATTTTGGTTAAACCCACCAGTCTTGGTTTTCATGGATCTAGCCTCAAGATCTCATCTCTTTTCAGCAAGTCACTTCATGATACCAGAGTCTTAATGAGATTTTGACATATTTTGGAAGACAAACACTTATTCCATTGATCTATGAGTGAGTTTTATTGATATGCTTTCATATACCTCTAAACATGATATTAGACATTTTAAGACCAATTTATTTATAACATATTCCTTGTACTCTTGGATATGGTTGGTGCATCAGTTCCTTGAAATTTAGTGCTACTTTGAAAACTAAACGTGGAAAATAATCTAAAATATTTAGTTTTTTCATTTTAAATCATTTAACATCAAATTGTGCCTTCAAAGGACGCCCTCTCGCTAATCTGTTCCTAAGCAAGTAGAGAAAATTTGCAAGAGTCACAAAGACAGCCAGAATATAAAATGGAACTCCATCCATAACTTTAAAGAAATATTTACAGGAGTGGTATAGCTGGATCCTCGGGTAATGCTATGTCCAATTTTCTGAGGAACCGCCAGACTGATTTCCAAAGTGGTTGCACCATCTTGCAGTCCCACCAACAATGGAGGAGTGTTCCTCTTTCTCCACACCCTCGCCAGCATCTACTATCACCTGAGTTCTTAATCTTAGCCATTCTGACTGGTGTGAGATGGAATCTCAGGGTTGTTTTGATTTGCATTTCCCTGACGACTAAGGATGCCGAGCATTTCTTTAGGTGCTTCTCGGCCATTCGAGTTTCTTCTGTTGAAAATTCTTTGTTAAGCTCTATACCCCATTTTTTAATAGGGTAATTTGGTTGTCTGGAGTCTAATTTCTTGAGTTCTTTGTATATATTGGATATTAGCCCTCTATCAGATGAAGGATTGGTAAAGATCTTTTCCCAATTTGTTGGTTGTCGTTTTGTCCTATTGACAGTGTCCTTTGCCTTACAGAAACAGAAGATGCTCGAACATATAATAAGGACATATGCTCAACTATGTTCATAGCAGCCTTATTTATAATAGCCAGGAGCTGGAAAGAACCCAGATGTCCTTCAACTGAGGAATGGATTAAAAAGATGTGGTATATTTACACAATGGAGTATTACTCAGCTATTAAAAACAATGAATTCGAGAGGTTCCTAGGTAAATGGATGGAACTAGAAATTATCATCCTGAGTGATGTAAGCCAATCACAAAAGAACACCCATGGTATTCACTCACTGATTATTGGATATTAGCCCAGAACCTAGAAATGCCCAAGATGCAACTCACAGGCCACATGAAGTCCATAAAGAAGAAAGACCAAGTGGGGGTGATTCGGTCCTTCTTAGAAGGAGCAACAAAATACTCAAGGGAGCAAATATGGAGACAAAGCGAGGGACAAAAACTGAAGGAGGGGCCGTCTGAAGACCTTTCCACCTGAGTATCCATCCCATGTGCAGTCACCAAAGGTAGATGCTGATGTGGAAGTCAGGAAGTGCATGCTGATAAGAACCTGATATGGATGTCTCCTCAGAGGTCTTCAAGAGTCTGACATATTCAGAGGCAGATGCTCACAACTAGCCATTGAACTGATCATGGAGTTCCCAATGGAGGAGTTAGAGTGAAGACTGAAGGAGCTGAAAGGATTTGCGGCACCATGAGGAGAACAATAATACCAACCAACCACAGCTCCCACTGTCTAAACCACCAGCCTGGGAGCACTTGGGGGGGGGGGGATCCAGGGCTTCAACTGAATATGTAAGAGTGGAGGGCCCTGCTGGGCATAGGTGGAAGAAGAGAACCTTGACCTCATGAAGGCTGGATGCCCCAGGGGGTGGGAATTTTGAGGGTGGGGAGGTGGGAGTGGGGGGGAGTAGATAGAGGTTACATCCACAGAGAAGAAGGAGGAGGGGTGAGGGGATTGGGGGTTCTGGGGTGGGTGGGGGATGGGGTAAGGGGACAACATAGGAAATGTAAATAAAACATCCAATAAAAAAAAATACAAATAAAAGAGAAATATTTACAGGAATGGAAATTCCCATTTGCTAAAAGTATCATATACATTTGGAAACCACTTTAAGATTAAGACTTTAAGATTAAGACTAAGACTTCTGGGTTAAGATGAACTATTAGAAAGCTTTGTAAGACACTAGTGTTGGAGAAAACAGCACACTATAAAGATAATTACCTACGGTTGAGGTGACTCAAACTCATTTTAAAGTTGGGCAAGAGGTCTTTTGAGAATTTAGCTGGATTATGACTCCAAGAAACTTTGGTCAAGACCTCAGGAATCTGTTGTACATTAATTGATATGTATGATTAAATTTAAAGACCTTGACTACATTGTTAATTATTATACTGATACATCAGTGTTTTAAAGCTGACTGTGCACTCATTTAGGGTGGGAGAGAAGAGATGGTATACAGGATAGCCACAGTGACATCATCTACCCATGTCAGAGAAACAGCAATAATGAGAGAAATGCTAAGAAAGTCAGACTACCAGGAAGTCAGACTACCAGGAAAGGTACACATCAGGTCCAGAAGCTATAGTGAGAGTGGCATAAGAGACTATCAGCACTGGCTAGCATTTTATAGTGTTTTCCTCTCTCAAACATTTCCTAAAGTAGCTGATCCCAAAAGCCACAGATACTAAACATGATTGAAATTTGCTAATCTGTCAGCTTTCTGAGACTTCAGTACAAGCTAAAGAAAAAATATTTTTCATGTTACTTTTACAATCCTAAGTTATAAATTTAATGGTCAATAAAATTTTGTAGACAAGAAATATTTCAATAGATGATTATTTAACTGGTTAAGAAATATATGCTATAGACTATATATATGGTCCATGAAAGTCTTTATTGGTATAAGATAGGTGATGTACTTGCTCACATATTCTTTCTGTATTCTGAAAAAAAAAAGAAAAGAAAAGAAGGTACACTAATTTCAAATTTCCATTTCATTAGAGAGGATTTTACTTAAAAATTCAAACTGTATGATTTTTAATGCTTTGCTTGCTATTTTCATTACGAATTATTTTAGCCTCATTTATCTCACTCATATATGTGCACACGTGTATGTGTCCATGTTTGTGTGTGTGCATGTGTATGTAAAGTTAAAGTTGGATATCAGGTGTTTTCCAAATTTTCTTTTACCTTATTTACTGGAACAAGCTCTTTTACCAAACATACAGCTGACCAATTCAGGGATCATTCTGCCTTAGCTTCCCCAGAACTGGGAATATAATCATAGCCAGCTTTTTTTTTCTATCAAAAGTGCTAGAGATCAAATATACGTCCTCATATTTGAATGACAAACACTTTACCTGTAGAGCCATGACTCCAGCCCTTGGTTTTATTTTTGAAGAGTAATTATAAAAGAATGCAACTAGTCTTTTTCTGCATTTTACCATCCTACAGTAAAAGGACAATGCTACTATTTTTATGACCATTAGACCATTATAAAATTCAGAGAAAGAAATGTAAATTTGAAGTTTGTGTGAACAATTAACTATGAACACTTAGGAAGATGTTTTTCTAAAATTGCCCACTCCCAAATACCAGATTAATTATCTCATTATTTATAATACATGGAAATCAATTTCTGATGAGAAAATAAATAAGCAAGTTTAGCTCAGTCTCCAAGAACAGAAAGAGTTAACTGGATACTGACCAGTAGCTATTTTGAAAGGAGCACACAGAGTATATTAAAAGCCAAATGATAAGGATAATGGAAATCAAAGTTATTCATTCTATTTAAAGTGTATTATGTATACGGCATCTTCTGTCAAGTTACTATGCTTTACAACTCAGACCTACTGAGACCACAGGGCAGTGATAAAAATTAATTTACAGTGAAGATTCTAACAGCAGTTGATGTGTTATGGTATTAGCTGTGTTTCATCCTTTGAAAAGTATGAAACTTTTTAGGCTCTACTTCTGAACCACTACTGTAGTGCACAATAGCACCACCAACGCAGCAACAGAAGATAGAGAGCATTTCATGGCAACTTATTATTCTGTAAGAGTTCTCCTTTCCGGGTAAATAAATTCTAAGCCAAGGTTGAAAATATTTTTCAGCCGGGTGGTGGTGGCGCATGCCTTTAATCCCAGCACTTGGGAGACAGAGGCAAGCGGATTTCTGAGTTCGAAGCCAGCCTGGTCTACAGAGTGAGTTCCTGGACAGCCAGGGCTACAAGAGAAACCCTGTCTTGAAAAACCTAAAAATATATTTTTTTTTCATCTTAGAAATATTTCCTTTGTCTTAGGTTGCCTTTAGTTTTGTCCCACAAAGAGGAGCATACAAATATATACATCTTCAAGATATATATCTTGAATGGCCAACATTTGCCATCCTTAACATTAGAAGACATCCTAGAGATTTCTATCCAGAGAGACTGCTCATGTGTAAACTCCTCTTGGATACATGTGAGAGGACAATGGACTATCATTTTTGCTGAGGCTTGACCTTTATATTTTTCTGTCAAGGAAAAAGATCACTTTCAACAGCCTCTTGAAGACACAACACACAAATTAGATTGAAGGACATGTGCCAAGACTATGAGCAGAGAAAACATCAGGATCTATGAAGCCTTTGCTGATATTCTGGTTCTTCACCATCACTATCTGATGTGGTCAACCACCTATGGCCAGCTTATGAGTTCTCATCTTCTTCCACAAAAAATTCCTTAGCAAGAAGAGCTAAATGAAATGTATCTAAAACAAGCTTGTTTATGATCAATGTATTAGGATTTTATTAAACAGCGATCTATTGACAATTAAATGTAGTTTTTCCTCTGTTTGGGTAATATATCAGCATAACCTGGATTACTGTTTAAAAGTATTTGTCCTCAGTATCCTTGAGATGTTTGCAGGGTAAGATTAAAGTATTCAGCTTTTCAAATGCCATTTTAACCAAATGTCATGGTGTCACATGCCATAACTGTAGAGCTTGGGAGTCTGAGGCACAAAAGTGAAGAATTGAATCAAGCCTGCGCTACAGGAGTGAAACACCCATCTCAGAAAAAAAAAAGAAATATATATGTAAACCTTTCTCGCTTAACCTTCTCCAGCAATGGTTAAGAATTTAATCCAAATTGTGTTTCCATCTAGCTTATTAGGTCAGAAAAAAATTCTTTCTGAGGAATGTATTCCTAAGTTGTTTCCAAGCTGTGACAAATAATCTTTTGGGGTCACATTAGTTGACATTTTGTAGAAGATGGTAAGAGAATCTAGAGATAAATCTAGTATACATTTCTCCTCTTTAAATCCTAGTTGTAAAAAAATCCAAGCAATTCCATCAATATGGCTACATTGATTTTCTCATATAGAAGCTTTCTGTAGTGCCACCCATATTATGATAGTATTAAGAAATAATAAATTAAAAGCTTACCAAGTAGCAAGGATTCACTACTAGCTATTTTTTTCTAACATATAAATCATGTGCTTACTTGATAAATAATTAGCGATCATTTACAGTATCTGTATGTTCTGTTCTTCCCAGTATGTTAACCCTGACTCTCTCAAAGATGGTATACAAAGTCAAATATCAAATATGGTGGAGCATGACTGTTATCCCAGAACATGACCTGGATATGAGAGCCATCCTGGACAATATAAGAACATCAGGAGCTATGAGAATCTGTTTACAAACGAGGTAAATAAAAAGTCATACACATTCATTATTTTACTTTTCATATCGTATTGAATCTCCAGTTGTTTTCAATTTATCCTCTGCATTGTGTCATCAGAACAAATCAGTAGTATTACCAATGACATATGGGTTATTGAACCAAACCAATGAAAATGGTCATCATCTTTCTCATCCAATTTCTCACACCAGCTCCTCTTTTTCAGCTAAGCCTTTAATTTGTTTAAATTTTAAAGATTTTAACCTTGATTTTCCTTTTCCAGTTTTTTTCCTTATGCTTTTCCTAATCTACATATACTTATCCCATGCTTAAATGTTCTGTAAACACAATCCTGTCTAATAGCTATTTCTTGGGATGTTATCAAGAAGTCTCAGATTCCATATGTATGTGTGTGTATATGTATATGTATATGTATATGTACGCTTATTCTCCTTCTTGTTATGCTAGCTTGCCATTCACGCAGGTCTCAAACTAGGGAATTCTGCTTTGACCTATCACTCTCCTTCACCTTGTGCTCCAAGTACTTTTGAGTCATTTCAGTTTATTTCCTAGATGTTCCTCCAACACATAAAACCTCCTTTCGGTCTCCACATCACTTTCTTTCCCTCCTCCTTCTTCACCACATTTCAACAAAGTCAATAGTGTTATAAACTGCTGTAGGTTCCCATATAAATTTGCCTGCTAGCATTTAAAGGTGAACAACAAGAACAACAAAAAGGACCAAATATTAGCTACTTTACATGTTTAACAGATGTAATTTACAGAAAGCATCATTGGCTTTGGATCATAGTTTGAGGTACAGTTCATCATGCCAGGAAATCATGCACTGAGAGCTTGAGGTCACACTGGCTCTTTGTAGAGAATTGGAATGAAATGATGCTGGTACACATCTCACGTTCTCTTTTTTATTTAATAAAGAATGCCAACATATAGAGCCTGCAGTTAAAATAGATGCCTGCAGTTAAAATAGATGCTCTCACCTCAATTAATCTAATCTAGATGACCCCTCAAAGGCATGTCCAGAGACTTGTCTTCTAGGTAATTCTAGATCCTGTCACATTGGCAGACAATGTTCACATTCACTTGCCATAAGGACACCATTGATAGACAGTTTTTTTCCTATCAGATTCTTCAGCCTTATCACAGATCATTTATCTTCTCTCTTATTTCTTTCAGTTTCTCTAACTAGAGAAACCTTGTCTACCTCTAGTCTTTAAATAATGAATTGCTTAATACACACACATACACACACACACACACACACACACACACACATCATTAGCTTCTTTTGCCTGCTTATATTGGAATTGTGCTTTAGATGTCAGTTCTAATATCACCTTTTCTAATAAATACAAGTTGTCTCCTCCTATCTCATGATCCCATGAGCTTTATGTGTTCATTGTCTTTACTACATTTTGCCAATAGTCACTCATTCATTTCATTTTTAGTAATGTTTTCCCATGTAAACTTTATGAGGGTTCTATCTAGCAAATTTATAACAAAGAATGACTCAGAAGTAAGTCCACTTTATGCTAGAAATAAGTTAATGGAAGATGAAAGAATAAATCTCTAGGAATATATATATATATATTCCTTGAGATTGCATTATATATTTTTTCTGAAGATTATATATATTTAGCATGCTATTAACTGCCAAATGATCTAGACAAATGAAATCAATTTGATCAGGTAACAAGACAGACACACACACACACACATACACACACACACACACAGAGAGAGAGAGAGAGAGAGAGAGAGAGAGAGAGAGAGAGAGAGAGAGAGAGAGAGAGAGCCAATCAAACAGGGACAGAGAGACCAGGACAGAGATATGAAATCTGAACTTTAAACCTGACATATACAAGAATTTCCAATTTGCACTAAATCACTGAGCCAATAGTATTTGTCCAGTCTTGGAAGTTAAGATTATTCTTTCAGATAATTTTATGCTCAAATTAAACTGATTTGAGATGTTTTATTTTGCCCATATCCAGGCATTTTGTTTTTTGAGACAAGGTCTTATACATGCAGCCTGGCTTTAAACTCACTATGTAGCAAAGGCTGTCTTTGAACTGTTCTTCCTCCACCCTCCTACTACCATCTTCCAAGTGGTGGAATTACACATGTGCACTACCAGGTGCAACTTGAAAAACAAAACCAAACAAACCAAACAAAAAATGTTTATCTTTAGATTGCAGTTATATGGCATGTAGTAAGAAGAGCTCAGCTGCTGTTTGAGTCATTTCTCCAAAAGTTAACTGGGATAGGCATTTCCAAACAAGTATATCCGTCCATTGTACGAGTGATTTTTGTAGTACATTCTCCAAGATAGCTGTAGAAAAGAAGAGATGTTTTGGTATTTATTGACTGCAGAGGCACAGCTTTTTTTTTCCAAAGTAAGTATATTTCTATTGGACTACCATATTTTATTTGAAATAAATAAAAATGCATATATAGTTTTCATTTGCATGTAATCTCTGAAATGGTTAGATTGCTGAGTAAAAAGAAAACTGTAGAAACCAAACCTCTATTTCAGCTTGTATTGGGAACAGGGAGGAAAACACTACTAGAGTTTTAAAAAAGCTGACCTTCCTGTAAGATCTGACCATAGAAATGTAAAGAATGCAAAATGAGTCTACCAATACCAGTTATTACCAGTCATATCTACATCTTTTTAAATATTATAAAAATGCACATTTTTTATTTTGTCAATAGGCTATATTTTATTCAGCCCAGTTAGTTAGATTCTTGTCTAGTTTGTAAAACTGGCTTCTAGTTTTAGAATTTTCTTTTTTTTACTATTAAAATGTCTGACTATTTCAGTGATAGATGGAAAAGAAAATGTTAGGTTAAAAGGTTGAGACATTCATTGGGCATCAAAAGTGGATTAAGGAAAGAGAAAAACCAAGTAATTTTCCATTTATTAGCCCTGAGGACTCAGAAGGTAGATAACCAGGTACAGGAAGTTGACAGGGTAGAATATGAGTTCATAATGTTTAATAGAATTTTAATGATTGCAAGTTCTTGCTAGAAAGTTTGGCTCTAAATCAATACCATGCAGTCTATATACAAATGGTATTTCTTAATGAAGAGAGTATTCTAATCAATCATGTGACTTCACTAATAAAATGACTATGCCTAAGAGGAAAAGCAACTTAGCACCATTATGGTCGCTCTACTTAAAAAGCCACTGACATATTTCAAAGAAATGCTCCACAAGTCCAGGAACAATAGATAGTAGCAGTTAATATCTAGAATAAGCAACATTTTACTTGTGTATTTCTAGTTCCAGGTAGGTAGCACATGTATTAAGGCTATGGAATTTACTTCAGTGCAACAGTGCTAAATAAATAATTTATACATTTTAATGACTCACATTCTGTAAATAAAGAAAGTTATGCATTTAAAAACCTGACACTGTTGCAAAGGAAAAATTCAGAGTGGAATTTTTGCCAATCTTCTACTGAAGTTTTCACTGATATTTATTTTAGTCTTAGCTTCACATTTTGCTTCAAGGTCTGTGTAGTATTAAACACTTTTCCACGATCAACAAATTCAACCATGGTGAAATGTCCAGAGATTCTGGACAGGTATTCAAAACATAAGTATTAATACAAATATTGACTTTATATTTTGTTGAACATCAAGATTTATTATCTCTCAGGGCAAATATTGACTGTATCTTCCAGGTCGATAAATCTCTATGTTCACTGGAACAAAAGTCAATACCTGTATCATATCCATTTTCCCAGATGATAACTGCTTCTATTCATGTTACACCATTTAGTCTTTCAAAACTCATGTCTATTATATGGAAAGAAAATATTAACAAAAACTTTAGTTGGTGAATAAGAGCTTTGTTGAAGTTGCATGTAAATAACCCTAAAATTAATGAAAGATACCTGAGCCTTCATTGCAAAAAGTTGTATTCATAATTATTGTCCCAGGGAAAAATTCTTTTTAATGATTAGTAAATGGGGTGGGGAATGGTAAATTAATTCTCTGATGTTGTTTTGCACAAATCGGTTATTATTTTTTTTGCCCCAAGCAATAAATCCGTCTTTTCTCCCAGCTATATATCTTAGATATAAACCTTTGTTAAACATAGATAGTGTCTGTTTTCATGTATCCACTACTTTGGTGTCTTTTCATAATTTTACTTTGAATTTTTGAGATTTGATACTTTGGAATCTGAATAGTTTGTATTATATATTCTGGGAGGAAATCAGAGCTCCTATATATTGTACATGATGAGTCAGTGAAATGAACGGAGATCCTTGCAGTTGTGTTCTTTTTAGACAAAGACAATTGGACTGGCTGCTGTGACTAATAGACATTTCTTGCATCTGAGATTGCTAGCGCTTTGCAGGAAATGCCTGCTGTGAAGGCTGTGGCCAATCCTTGAGTTCTCATCTCTACCCCTGCAGACAGAGTCTGCACCATCACACCTGATCTTCTTGGTGTGGGCAGGGATTCACGAGGTAACAGAAGCAAAAGTCGCTTTAGATATTTGTTTATAGCTTCAGTCAGCTTTTACGTTGTGCTCGTCTTAGCTTGGAATTAATTCCTAGGAATCCCAGGTTGGCCTGGACCCCACAATTCCTCTGTCTCGTGCCACGCGGCATATAAAATGGTGGAACCCAAAGACGGGATAGCAGAGTGTAACTATGAATAGCAGGCAGCTTGTTTACAAAACCATACAAAACCACAACACAGTTGTTTTGCTGGAAAAAAATTACAACAAGCAATTGACATGGTAGGAGGATAGTATGTATTTCTGTAGTGTAACTTGACTTATCTACACAGCCACATGGTCTGGGGAAATTATCAAAGACCCTTGCTACAGACAGGCTTCCTAGATCATTTCACACTTAAAGCATCTACAATACCATTAAGAAACGTTTCATGTCATTGACTCAAATTAAGACAGAGAACTGGAAAAAATAAGTGTATGGCCTTATCTCCTCCCTTTCAATTAGCTTTACTCTGTTACTAAATTCTCTTTCATTCATCTCTAAAAATTTTGCTCTTCAACTTGGCCTTCCCTTGACTTGGCCAAAAGCCAAAAGCTTCCAACTGTGATTCTCATTAAAACTCCAAACATGAATACATCTACCGCTACCTAATTAAGCTAGCTGCTTTTTTAAATGTATATTCAGCAATTCTACATCACTTCTCTGCATACTCTGCTGACTAAAATTATTACCATATCTATAACATTGTGGACTATGATTTCTTTAGCTGATTTTATAAGAATTACGGTTTGACAGAAACCCAGTCTTGAAGAGATTACCCTGTGCCATCATTTACAGCTCTGCTTGGCAATATATAATCCTATTATTGAATGACAATACTCAGGGATTCCAGCCCTGAGCTACCTAAGTTAAAGGCAGCAAAATTGGAAATGGCAGTCCATTCACCTTTATGGGTGACAGCTCTAATACATCTGCTTCTCTTCGTTTGTGCTCTATATCCGGAATGATAGGAAGAAAATCAGGAAGGGAGTTATCACAGAGCAAAGAAATGAAGGTTTCCTTCTGTGCCAAGCATCATCTATTTTTTATTTCCTTGCAATAAGACTTCTTTATTTTAGGATGCTAAATCGGAGGAGCTAACTTCAGATTTTTATTATCCACTTCCCCTTGCTCATTTTAACTTTAAAAACTGTAATGCCTCAATGTCCAACCTTTAATAATTTCTGTTAATTTTTCCACATTTGTAATTGTTCTCTGAGTTTCTGGGGGGAAAATATTTCTCATTTTAAAAATAAATAGGACTGAGCTAAAGAACTCATTCCTCAGAATGCATAATTTCCCCTCAAGCAAAATATATTGAGAGGAAAGCTTTAACAAAATAAGTTGCTTTAATGCTTCTTTGAACATGCATATGTGTATGCCTGCTTATATATGCACTCATAAACATAGCTACTTCAATACCCAAGACAAGGTAGTATCTAGTGGTCAAGACAAGGTAGTATCTAGTGGTCTACACTTAGGTCAATGAGATAAGGTTTATTAATGCTATTATTCTTGCATCATATTCAGTCTGGTCACTAAAGTAAAACTACGGGTTCGGTTACCCACTGAGAAAGGAAGTGGATATTTTAAAAGAATAAAATAATTTCTAGAAGGTGAACTCTTACATTGACCAGGGAGAGTTGAATGTTTGTAGAACTCTCAAGTGCTTCAGAGTATACAAGGAGTGAGACTAGGTATCCCCTTCATTCTCTTTGCCCATTTGTCTTTCTCTTCTACTGTCAAACATGGATGATGTATTGTGAAAGTATATGAAAACTTTTCATCATCCTAACTTTGCATTTTCCCATTCACTGCCAGAGACTTAAACCCTTATACATTGGCCCTAGGTACTATTAGCTGTTCTTAAAAAGGAAAATGTAGTTTAGTAAAAGACTCATCAAGTCAACCACTGTTCTTGATCTTTCTGAATTCAAACACTGTGGGAATATCCATGAGTTGCAGTGTTTAAATTCCTAGCTGACTGTTAATGATGCCCATTTCCTACTTCCCAATGCAAGACCATGTGTCCTGTGCACAATGTTTAAAAACCACGTACAATTCATGGATTCATCTATGAATATGATCTGTGGGACTCACCCCATAGAATCTAGGAGACATTCTCCCAACAAGCTTTCCAAATATCCTCATTATGGTATAGCTGATGTTATCTACCATGCCTCCTTCTGAGGCCTGCCCCCACTAACCAGGACAAAGCTAGTGACTTTCATATTCAATTAACACTGTCCTCTTCAAAGCACTATGAATCATTTCTGTAAGCAGTTACTATTATTCTTTTCTTTCTTTTCAAAAACTATTATTTCTTTCACTAAGAAAAGAGATCATCCACTCTATAGTATTTTAAGTACAGTACTATAGTTGTAATTCAAATTGTACCTCTATACTTATAAAATCTCATCTTATAACTTTGATTTAGTTTATACTGTTGTTTATATGAAAGTACTTGATTTATATTTCTTGTCTCAAAGTATTTAAGCTGCTATCACAGAATAATAGAAATTAGTATTTAGCATAAGAATAAAAATTGATATGAAAGCCTAGGTAATTGCTATTACTTTGTCATAATAGATAAATGCTTAAACTTTAGAAGATTCTCCTCTGAAGACAAAATTGGGCAAAGACTGAAAGAAAGGCCACCCAGTGACTGTCCCAAGTTGGGATCCATACCATGCATACATACCAAATTCTGGCACTATTATGAGGCCATATTGTACATGCAGACAGGAGCCTGGCATGGCTATCCTTGAAGAGGCTATACCAGCAACTGACTGAGACAAATGCAGACACTTACAGGCAACCATAGAATTGAGGTCAGGGACCAATATGGAAGAGTAAGAGGAAGGATTGAAGGAACTGAAGGAGATTGCAGCCACATAGGAAGAAAAATAATGTCAACTAACCAGGACCCTTCAGAGCTTTCAGTAACTAAGTCAAAAACCAAAGAGAAAATCTGGGCTGGTTTGTGGCCCCTGGGGGCACAAACGTAGCAAAGGACTGCCTTGTATAACCTAAGTGGAAGAGGATACTCTTAATCCTGTGGAACCTTGATGCCCTAGGGAAGAGGTATGATGGTGGGGGTTAGGAGGGGGTGAGGCAGCATCCTCTCAGAGATTGGGGAAGGACACTGTTTTTAATAGCTGAATAGTACTCCATTGTGAAAATGTACCACATTTTCTGTATCCATTCCTCTGTTGAAGGACATCTGGGTTCTTTCTAGCTTCTGGCTATTATAAGTAAGGCTGCTGTGAACATAGTGAAACATATGTCCTTGTTATATGTTGGAGCATCTTTTGGATATATGTCAAAGAGTGGAATAGTTGGGTCCTCAGGTAATACTATGTCCAATTTTCTGAGGAACTGCCAGACTAATATCTAGAGTGGTTATACCAGCTTGCAATCTCACCAACAATAGAGGAATCTTCCTTTCTCCACATCTTCACCACAAAAGAACACACATGGTATGCACTCACTGATCAGTGGATATTAGCCCAAAAGTTCAGAATACTCAAGATACAACTCACAGACCACATGAAGCTCAAGAAGAAGGAACACCAAAGTGTGGATGCTTCAGTCTTTCTTAGAAGGGGTAACAAAATACTCAAGGGAAGAAATACAGAGACAAAGTGTGAAGCAAAGACTGAATGAAAGGCCATCAAGAGAATGTCCCACCTGGGGATCTATCCCATATACAAAAAAACAAACCCAGACACTATTGTGGATGCCAAGGAGTGCTTGTTGACAGGAGAGTGATATAACTGTCTCCTGAAGCTCTGCCAGAGCCTGACATATACAGAGGAGGATGCTCACAACAAACCATTGTACAGAGCACAGGGTACCCAATGGAAGAGTTAGAGAAAGGACTAAAGGAGCTAAAGGGGGTTGCAACCCCATAAGAAGACCAACAATATCAACCAACCAGCCCCCCCCCCCAGAGCTCACATGGAGGGACCCATGGCTCCAGCCAAATATGTAGCAGAGAATGGCTTTGTTGGACATCACTGGGAAGAGAGGCCCTTGGTACTATGAAGGCCTGATGCCCCAGTATAGGAGAATGCCAGGGTGGGGACCCGGGAGTGGGTGGGTACGTGGGTGTGTGGGGGAGCACTTTCATAGAAGCAAGGGGAGAGAGGATGGTATCAGGTATCTCTGGATGGGAAACCAGAAAAGGGAATGATATTTGAGATGTAAGTATATAAAATACCCTCCAAAAAAAAGATTCTCCCCTGAAGAACAATTATTTATCTGTGCTTATTATTTATACATTTTAGGAAATATTATGTATACCATGAAAATATAACATAAGTTTCTTTCCATAATAGTCCCCGAAAGAAAATAATGATATCTTTTATTTATGCTGTCTTCTAGAAATATATTCTTATCATTTTCAGACGCATACACTAACATAAGAAGCATTCAGGAGTACTGGGAATTCACATATTTTGTAAAATCTTCATAATAATCTTAGGATTTCAACACACATGACTTTCCATCATGAAAGCTAAAGAGATCAGGTAAGACATTTGTAATATCCATTTCCTAGCTGCTGAGATAGGATCATAGAACATTAAACATGTAAAGGTGTAAGGATAGTAAGTTATTGTTAAAATAACAGAAAAAAATGAAAATATACTCAAATATCAACATACTTTAATATACAAAATAAATGTGAAGCATCTCTATCAAAAGTGTCCAAAGATTCTCCTTGAAGAAATTAGAGAATGAATTAGATGAGTCATAGAGGAAGTGCTGGATAAATTACAAAGGGAATCTCTTAAATCATGATATATAATAGAGCTATGGAAATCAAAAAGCCAAGTCATTCATTCTTCATCTGGTAGTTTAAATCATACTGTGGTCATGCATAGTGGCATATATAGTAGCCCTTAATTTCAATAGTCTGAGGCCAGAGACAGAGGGATTGTTACCTTGTGTTTAAACTAAGTCAGAATTAGAGTGAGATCCTACCTCAAAAAACAAACAAATCAAGAATAAATCAGTGTTCCTTTTTTACCTAAATGAAGAAAAACTGACCTCATTAGACCTAAAACTGATGTCATCACCTAAAATGTGTGCCAATAGAGTCAAGCATTCATTTCTAGACTATTACATTTTTAAAAGGCTATTTTTGAGATATTTAAGACAAAGAAAATGAGTAATATATATTAAAATTCATACTGAAGAAAAGATCTTAAGAAAGGGGAAAACTAGAAGGTCACGCATTGATAAGAAATAAAAACCAAAGACTCAGTTCCATTTTTAGAACTGAAAGGTAAGAGTAGACCATTACCTTAGAGAAAAATTTAGTCTATGAAGACAGAAGTGTGAACCATATTGAAGTCTGAGATACCAACAACACTTTAAAGAATCCAGGAAGCAAGTTAGTATCAGTAAAGTTTTAGAAAAGAATTTCAAAAACTATAGATTTAAGTATTTTGTAGACACCAAGTCAATTTCTTCTATTTGTTTTCAGAAGATGGAAAGGTGGAAACTTTAAAACTGGTGAATATGCATGCATGTAATCAAAATGGTATAAAAGCATAAAGGAGGAGGGGGATGAGATAGGGAGTTCTAGGGAGGGGAAATGGGAATTGTAAATAAATAGAATAGCCAATAAAAAACCCTGGTGAACGTGCTATCAACTTGGCAGAGAACAGTTGTTCTGAATTCTCAAAATAAAATCACTGCATATTTAGGACAAGAGAACAATTGTGCTGGTGAGCTGAGGTGTTTTGTTTTGTCTCATTTTGTTTTGCTTTTCAAATTGACACAAGCTAGAGTCATCTGGGGAACTAACTATGAAGGAACTTCAACTGAGAACATGCTTCCATCACATTTGGCTGTAGGCAAGTTTATGGGACATTGTCTTAATGGGGTTTTGATGTGGCAGGTCCACCTACTTCATGGGTCTTTTGTTGTGTAAGAAAAATAGCTGAGAAAGCCACATTGACAGTGGCACCCATTGTAACACCCACACAAAATGTCAGTTGTGGTGGCATACACATCAAAGCTGAGGAGATGGAGACAGGAGGATTCCTGGTGCTTGCTTACCAGCTAGTCTAGCTCCTCAGTTAGCTCCAGATTTAGTCACAGATCCTGACTCAAAAGAAAGAAAGAAAGAAAGAAAGAAAGAAAGAAAGAAAGAAAGAAAGGGAGAGAGAGAGAGAGAGAGAGAGAGAGAGAGGGAGGGAGGGAGGGAGGGAGGGAGGGAGGAAGGAAGGAAAGAGAGAAAGAAAGAGAAAGGAGGAGGGAAGGAGAGAGGGAGGAAAGGAGAGAGAGAGAGAGAGAGAGAGAGAGAGAGAGAGAGAGAGAGAGAGGACACTTATCACACAATCATTCCCGCTTGGGGTCTGTCTTGCTACCATATGGTTTAGTATGTCTGTTAGTGACAGTCATGGTGCTAAAACTGAAGGAGATGTTTTGGTGGTTGTCCAGCTGTCTTTTACTAACTACACATTGATTCAGAACCTTAAATTACTACCTAAAATTATAATGACTGCTCAATCATAGTTTATTACTGCACATGAAGTACCATTTATCATTAAGCAATTTTTTTTTCTTAAACATTTCTATTAAGTAAGTAGATCAGTAAGTAGGGTAGCTTAAAGAGAGCAGTTCTTTTTCTCTGAAACTGAATCTAAAGACCATGGCATGAGTGAAAATCATCTATTAATTAACATGTATTAACATGTCGTTGGAAGTACTTGGAATTTCAGTGAGATGAGTAGATGCATGGCTGGAAGTGAGCACCGAAGGGATAGAATGATTGACTGTTGTGTGGCAGCTCTGGGTTACATACTCAACTCTATACAAATAGAATATTCTGACTACAGGATGAGGTTATTGTCATTTTCATATCTTATCACACAATTATCCACATAATGGATAATTATCCACATAATGGACTATAAGGAAGCAAAAGTGGAAGCTGTGTGGGTAGATGAACTGCTCCTTATAACTCAGATGGAAACAGCAGAGGTCATAAAAGGATAGTTTTAGCCTAGAGATAAAAATTAAAGTGTTTTCTGAGTGCTTGGAAGTATGGGGATAGGAAAATAGGGAACAGAGCCTGAGAATACCTAACTTGACCCCTAGAATGAAGCAAAGGAGATTTCAGAATGAGCAGGTTTGGAGATGGAAGACCTTGAAGACAGGAGTTCCCATGGGAAGACATTAATGAACCCATGTAGCAGGTAAAGAGAGATGGCTTTTAGGAACCATTAAAAATGTGAGTCTCAATGTAAATATTATGACAAGAAGTAATTTTCAGGACCATCAGCATAGTGGTGAGTTTTAATTTGTGAACCTGGGTAACCCTGAATGAATGGACTAAAAGTAACAAGTGGACACTAATTAAAGACTTGCACCAAAAGGTGACCTGGGAAACGACAAGGGGGCAAGAGAGGAGATTTAGGGGAGAACAAAAGACAAAATTCTAGTGAGGAGGATAAACAAGGAGATCCAGAGTTGGTGTTAAGGGCTGCAACATTTCAACAGGGAAGTTAATAAATACTTGTTCCTATTATTATAAAATGTTCACAAGAAATTAAAAACAAATACATATTCTCTTCTCTTCAAGGAGGGATATGCTATGTCCTGTATGTTTTTTCTAGTCATCAATTTTCTTTAAAGTTGAAGGCATAATTCTATTCAGATATTATGCTACCATTAATAAATGGCTATATTGACTGCTCAGTATGTCTGGGCAATCAAAAATTATCAGATCATTAGATGTCTTTGTAAAACAGAATTATTAGAATCATGGTAAGAGTATTTATAATGATTGCTCTGGGTGGTGGGATCACTGCTCAGTTAGACAAGCACAACCAGCAGTTTGTTCCAGAGAGGTTACTGCACAGCTGGAGGAGAGAGTAACCTACTTCAAAGTACAGTTTTATACTTCACAGGACCTGCAGAAACAGCCGTGCATAGGTAATGCAGTCAAGAAGAAAATATTACAGCAGGTCGGAGTCCACGAATGCAGGCAGAGACACAACAGGACAACTTTCTCATCTTTTCTCCATCCATGTCTCCATTCAGGGATATTTTTAATATGTTCCAAGTGCCACAGTCAGCCCCTTCTGTCTTCTTTACTTAAAGTTACCTGATTAGGGCATATAATTGCATCTTCAAATTCCTTTCTCAGCAACAGCTAGATCAGTGTTTGGCTGAAGAATTTGGACTATAATCTAGTCAAGCTGACTCAAAACACAAACAAGCAAACACACAAACACACACACCAGCTACCACCAAGTAAATCTTCCAAAATCCATTTTACTTTGCTCTAGCTGGGAACCAAAACTGCCATCTTTATCTTAATTTTTTTTAATCCCTACTACACTGCTTGGAAATATTTTACCATTGTAAAAGCTTACTTATAATACGTTTCCTAATTGCACTCTTTATGTAAAGTCCAAATACAAACTCATGATTAATAATCATCCAATAGTAATTAACCTTTCCTGTCTCCAAGTTCAATTTCTTTTACTCCTCCTCCTTTAAAAAGAACCTGTTTTAGAAACTTTGTTTCAAAAAAAATTACAACACTGCATTTTTAAAGATACTTCATGCCAGCATTGTGGCAGACTGCAATGCTGCATAGCCTTAATTATTTTCTGAATGAGAACAATAGAAGTGCTGGACAAAGAATAAAAAAAAAAAAGAATGCTGCTATCAAAATGCATTGCTTATTAGGCATGAAAAAAGGGCAAAAAAATTAAAAAAATAAAATGTTTATGGACTTGTCTTGTAAGACATTCAAATGCCAATACTAATATTCTCCCTAATGCTTTCTGCTAGAATCCTGGGAACTTTACATATTCAGCCTATGGCCTTACTCAAAGCAAACATTTGAGGTAATCTCTCATATAAAATGTCAAACCTAGAAGGTTCCACATATAAGACAAAACAAAAACAAAAAAAACAACAAAAAAAGAGCATAGCCTACTCATAAAAATTAGACAACACGGGAATTTGACAGTTGTGACTTTAAACTGGATGGGAGAAAGCTTTCTCCAAACAATTCTTTTTTAAAAAAAAATTATTTTATTTATTTATATTCCAGCTGTTGCCCTCTCTTCCCCAGTCATCCCTCCCACAGGTCCTCATCCCTCCTCCCCCTTACCTTCCAGAGGGTGACCCTCCTTACCAGATCACCCCCTTCCCTGGAGCCTCAAGTCCCTCCAGGATTAGGTGCATCTTCTCCCATTGAGGTCACACCAGGCAGTCCTCTGCTGTATATGTGCAAGGGGGTGGGGGTCGAACCAGCCTGTGTATGGTCCTAGTTGTTGGCTCAGTCTCTGGGAGCTCCCTGAAGTACAGGTTAGTTGAGACTGCTGGTTTTCCTATATGGTCACCCTTCCCTTCAGCTTCTTCAATTCTTCCCCCAATTCGACCTTAGCAATCGCTGACTTTAGTCCAATGGTTGGGTGTACATATCGGTGTCTGTCTCAGTCAGCTATTGGAAGGCCCTCTCAGAGGACAGCTGTGTCAGGTTCCAATCTGTAAGACCACCATAGCATCAGTAATAGTGTCCAGCCTTGGTGCCTCCCCATGAGATGGGTCCCAAGTTAATTGACAGCACTTCAAGTTATAAATTGTAATTAATTCTTTAAGAATCTATAACCATTAAAGTTTGGATATAATATTAAGAAGTAATATTTATAATTAGCTGCAAATTATATTATATCTTCTTTCTTGTTTTATAACTACAGGTCTAAAACTATAAAAAAAACTTCTTAGCTGTAGACACACAGAGACTGAGCTTTATTCTGACAACACACTGAACTAGAAAAAGAAATCAACCTTCAAACAGAGAACTCAGATTGGTTCTAGGTTAGTGGTGCCCCCAGGTGACTGCCAACAGAGATAATAATCTTCTATATCTTAATTTAAATTGTAGTTATAAGTCAAAATTTTGTAGAAAAAAAATAAGATACATGTGGACTCAAGATATTATATGAAATAAGTAAGCTATAAAAGGATATAAAAAGAATTGTAAAAATTTACATTAAAACTATTAGACAATTAAAGAAGTGCCTCAAAAAACATTGAAAATAATTATGCCAATGTAGATATCTTTAAAATATGCTGATTCAAAAGAACTCGTCACAGAATTATAGCAAATGCAACTCCTGAATCCAGAGATGTCTGTGAAGGAGAGATTAAAATTAAACATGGGAATACAGCAGAGAGACAGGGAGAAATTCAGCAGAGAAGAAATAAATAATTTTCTGAACTGCTGAATAATCTTTGTATCTATAACGCCCAATGAAATCCTAAATAAGGAAGCACTCCACACCCACAGGTAGTATAGTGAACTGATGGAAATTAAAACCCTAACCTTAGAACCTACCAGAGATGAATCTAATGACTGTCTATTAGGAGGACTGGGGACTTTTTTATTGTCATTGGATATTTTATTTATTTACAATACAGATGTCATCCCCTTTCCCCATTTCCCCTCCCTAGAACCCCCATCCCATCCCCCCTCCTCCTTTATGCCTTTATACCATTTTGATTACATGCATGTATTAAGGTCAGTTCTAGGTTGAGGGTCTTGAAATACAATAGATGCAAATAGTCAAGGAACAAGCAATGCAATAAACAAAAATAGTCAAAGAAAAAGCAAGGCATTAAACCCAATTCCGTGAACACTCTTGTGATCACTGTTTCTAAGGGCTTATCAGGATGACCAAAGTATCTGAGTCTACTTCCCTGTTCTAGCCCAAGGTCATTTTCATGTCTGAAGCTTACTTCCTTCTTCTACTTCTAAAGCACAACCTACTGAGAAAAATGTAAAGCTTAAAACTATGTTATAAGAACAAAAATAAAGGTAAACTTTGTATGAAAAAATAAATAAAAAATTTATAACCACAGCTCTTAGAAAGTTCGAAAACTATACAAGGAAGACATCAGACAGAACACTGAGATGACAGGACGGCAAGCAGACAAAGGCTAAGTGTCTAAATTAAGGTTTGCTGTGAAAACAATGGATAATAAGCAATGTTTGAGATGAAAACACACAGCTAATGCAGAAGTTCTTAAAGTGTGTTCCAGGGACTCCTTTCCTATCCCTGTGAGTTTCAGGTGGACTGTGAGAGCGAAACAAGTTAACGATAGTGTGTTGTCTGTCTTTCTTACTCTCATACTATCACTGTGTGGTGGCTCAGAAAACCAGCATTTTCTAAGTGGTGAAATCATGTTGTCTAAAATTATGAATGAGTACAAGGTCTACTCAAAGTACAAAATAGGTAGGTTTTAATACAAGAATGTCAGAAAAGTTCTAAGTTGCAATTAAATCTTTAAGAAGCTATAACTATCGGAGTTTTGATATAATATTAAGCAGTAAAGTTCATAATTAGCTGAAAACTATATTACAATATTTATTTCTTGTTTTATAACTACAGATCTAAGTAACTCTGAATTGCTTCATTATCTTTTTACCAAAACAATGAGTTACAACAGATCAAATAAAAGCATAAATAAAATTTGACCTATTTTTACTAAACCAGATATCAAAGACACTTTCAAAAATAAAAATAATGCTACTGTAAATACTGATATTTTTTAAAATATGTGTTTTCATAAGATATTTTATTTTAACAATTAGGATGTATTTTTAATGAGTTTTTATTTTTTATAAACACTAATAGTTACAACCCACCTAAAGCTCTTTGTTTTCACTAAAATCTTTTCTTTTTATTTACTTTAATTTTTCAAAATTATGTGTACATGTGTGGGAGAGATGTGTTCATGTGAGTATAGCTACTTCTGGAGTCCAGAAAAGGTACTAGAACACTTTGGGCTTGAAATATAAGTACTTGTGAAATACTTGATATGAGTACTATGAACCAATTTTGAGTTTTCTTTAAGAGAAGCACATGCTTTTAGCCACAAAGCCATTTCTCCAGCCCAAGGAACTTCTAGAATATTAAGAGTCTAGTACTAACATGTTGGAGAAGCTCGGGTCTGTAGTCCTTGCTAATGTTGCATTTTGTATTGTGCAGCATATGGAGTTTTTTTCATACTAATTTTATTTGAAAGCATATATGAATATTTTGTGGTGGTTTGAATAATCTTGGCCCAAGGAGTGGCACTATTATGGGGTGTGGTTATAGGAGGAGCTAAGGTTGGAGGAATTAGGAGAGGAGGAGTAAGGAGGAGAGGAAGAAAAAGGAAAAGAAAGAGCTAGGAGACAGGAGAGGAGAACGACAGAGAGAGGAGATGGAGACAGATGTTCACGTGTTTGTACCAGTCAAAGGTAGTTGGTATATCTAGGTTAGATATTGGGTTGCACTTCTGATTGTATGGGTATCTTGTTACTGATCATTACCAAATACATAAGCCTTTGATTAATCTTTAAGCATTAGAGTCTCATCTTTCTACTTGGCCCACGTGGATAGCGGGATGGTCTAGGCAATGCCCACCCTTGCAGAGACAGCGTGAGAGATTGAGCCATCTCCCACACTGACATCTCGTCGGTGGCAGAGCTGGTGTTTCTAGTTGGCCATTTCTAGCTGCAGCACGAACGTGGCCTCCAGCTGAGAAACATGACGGCTGGGCTAGGCAGAGCCACTGTAGCATAGATAGTCAGATTGACCAGAAGCTGATTTTATTTCATTACTACAACATGTGGTCTTGTTGGAGTAGGTGTGGTCGTGTTGGAGAAAATGTGTCACTGTGGAGGTGAACTTTGAGAACAACTCCCTCCTAGACACAATCTTCTCCTGTTCACCTTCAAAACAAGATGTAGAACTACTCTTAGCTCCTCCACTGCCATGCTTGCCTAAATGCTGCCATTTTTCCAGTTGAAGATAATAGACTGAACCTCAGAACCAGTAAGCCATTCCCAGTTAAATGTTGTCCTTTATAAAAGTTGTCTTGGTTATGATGTTTCTTTACAGCAATGGAAACCTTAACTAGGACATCTCTACATATGAAGCAAACCAATATAACAACTGTGTCCCCTTACAGTCTCAACATAGCATATGAATCACGCTATCTAAAAAGAAACAAAAAACAATTCAAATAAAAAATTAAAAAACAGACAAAACAGAGGACTAAGTTTCATTTCCCAGCAACCACATGGTTGCTATAATTCCAGTTCCATTCAATCAAATGTGACTATCTGCCCTCTGTTGGCACCAGCCATTCACGTGGTACACCAGAATACATACAGGCAAAACATTTATACTTACAAAATAAAAAATTTAGAAATTCCAAAGGAATTAAAAGATGAATAAAAATTAAAAGCATGTGCCATGATCCCGTCTTAAAATCTTCCCTTGGCTCCTTGTTTCAGGACAAGAAAAAGGCAAGTGAAACCATCCCTCCTGAGCAGGGCAGTTGGTCTCTCAATTTCTTTCCCCATCTTCTCTGTTCTGTTGTTATACTCCAAAGCAGGATCTCACTTGAAAATGTTTTTAAATATTTTTGTAGGTGCCATCAGCCTCATAAATATCTTCACATATCTTCCACTATAATATAGATACGATGAAAGTAAACGTGTATACTAATTTTTCCCTCCTTTGTATGCCCAATGCCTAAAATCCCTTTTATATAAAAGATTTCCAAAGATTCAATGAATGAAGAAGTTAATGAATTAAACATATTTGCCTCTCAGTTTTCAAAAATGTGCCCCTCATCAAATTAAAGTCTTGACGTAACAAGTTATATGTTGATTTTGCACTAAAGTTCCTTATCAACTAATTTTCAAATAAAAAAGAGTTTTAAAACACTTCTAGATTGTCAACCAATCTTCACAGAGAAAACTTTGAAGATCTGTATTTTAAATAAGTAATGATTATACTAAAGAAATATAGATATTCATAAGCATACACACTCTCATGTTGTAAGTCAATTAATAAGAAAAGCATCACCTGTCACATGCAATCATGTGAAATACCTAATATATACATTTATATGCATTCTAAAAAAATTTAAAATGGAGTTACCCTACAAGAAAGTTGAACAATATCCCGTCTGTTCACCATAGGTCAACAAATAAATAGTTCATTGTCATGAATGGGTTAATTATTTTGAATCTTTTGTCTACTGATTTATCATAGATCCACTAAACATTAAAGGCTATTGGTGTTGCTCTTGGTTACTCTCCACAAGCTGACAGTAAAATTCTCTTGCTGATAACACCGCATACTTGAGTCAGAGAATATGAAGAAATCAAACTAATACTGACCAGGAAGCTTCATTGCTAATGGCTATCTTTTGTCATGCTAGAATGTGCTGTGCATGAGGAGAAAAGTTAATTATCAATCATATGCGATGGTGAGCCTGACAGCTAGAATAATGACAGACCTGGCAAGAGAATCCCACTAGGGAAATACTGGCATGAAGGTCATGAGTAATTAGCCACTTTCTGGTGGGATATAAGTCTCATGCCACAGAAAGAAGCCCATACATGGCCTTGTTGGGCCAGGAACATATAGATATATAGGTCATAAGCCCTAAAAAAACTGTTAATACTACTCTGCTAAATGAACACAGTATTAAGCTTGCTCATGATGACTTATTGTTATACCTGTTTAATAAAATCAATGCATCTTTGAATCTCATCTGAGAAACTTCTCCTTTCATTAGATAACGATTCATATGTATGCTCACTATTAGTCAAAGTACAGAGAATAAGAAATGGCACAATGTTCTTAAAAAGTATTTTTGATATTCTAATATTTGTTTTCTTTTGTTGGTTTTGTTTTTTATAGGATATTTTATTAATTTATATTACAAATGTTATCCCATTTCCCAGTTGCCCCTCCAGAAATGCGTTATCCTATCCCCGTTCCCCCTGCTTCTATGGGGGTGCTCCCCGACCCAATGTTCTTCTAAGTGAAGCACATACACTGCATAACTGGACCCGAAGCTCTGGGATAATTGTGAAGAATGAGGCAGAAAGATTGTAAGAAGCAGATGCAGCAGATGATGATATACATCTTTAGGCAGTTATACAAAGCAACTCGCAGTGGTTGGACCACATGCATGAAACCTGTGCAAACGCAAGCCAGACCAAATTCCAGCATGGAGAAAGGAGTTAGACAACAATCCCACCTCTAACTGTGGAGCTGTTGGCAAGTTTTAGTTGCTGGGAGATGAGAAGGCAATTTTCTCTCCGAGGAGAGACCCTGCTAACTCAACTGCACTCAGTAGAAGAAGGAGCATCCAAATATATTTGGGCACCATAAGTTAATCCTGATGGTTTGTAAAAAAACAGCCACAACATACATTTGACTACTTAGAAAGGTAGAGCAGATTTTAAAGGAGCTGAAGAGAGAGTAAGTACAGTAAAACACACATGAAATGCTGAAAAACTCACAAAAAATGCATAAACTTTGTCGACTAAGTTGTGCACTAGCTTGTCACTTTCTTCATGACTCAGTAACATCCTATACAAGAAAATAAATTGAGTGTATTTTTTAATTCAGTCTGGTGAATTGATACATTTTCTGCAAAAATAACATTTTTTGAACACGAAAAGTCCTTAAAGAATGGATATGTTAACCTCTCATACTAATTAAAACAACTATAAATTCTTTCAAGGCATGAGTAACATTTAAAATGCTGCTTACTCTAATAAATAAATATCCTAGTAGCACTTGAGAAGCAGCTACAGGGTCACTGGGAGAAATATCTCTATTCAAAAGAAGTACCTATAAACAAAGTGGTGCTAATCCCCAAAGCATCTCCTTTCAAAAGGAAGTTACAACATCATGTCACAAAGGTTACATGTCAACTGTCAAATCATGGTAATTCTGAGAACTGTGTGAAGAAAATTGTTTGAAAATCTATTAGTTAACAAAGAATATATCAAAAACATATTGTGACTCATGGTCCCAGTGATGAGTAAGAGGGGCTTGACTGATCGATAAATTTAGTGTGCTGAAACCAAGGAAAACAAACAAATTGCTTTACTCATGGTGTTTTATCACAAAAATAGAAACCATAACTAAGTCAGATGATGGACACATAGGTTGGTTTTATAACTGAGCTGTTATAAATAACTCAATAAACATTGATAGGAAGTAGGTATGTGATCTATTGACTTGGTTTCTTTTGGATATATAAACATTTGAAACACAGCTAGCCCACAGGGTGACCTATTTTTAGTATGCTGAGGAACTTCTACTGATACCCATGATGAATGGAATGTTCTTTTCTTATTTTTCTCTTAATGTTTAATTAAACCTTTTTGCATTTTGTGCATTTATACATTGATATACATTTCTCCAATTTACCTAATATTCCTTTTACCCCCCTTAAATTACTGTATTATTTTCTTATAACCCATTATATTACACTATCACCACAGTATGTACCCAAATTTGTCCTTAGCTTCACCAGCATTTGTTTCTATGTGATTTTTTCTTTTCTTTCTTTTTTTGTTTTGTTTTTACTTCATTCAAGATTTGTTTTTATTTTTGTTTTCATTATTTATTTTTTCACTTAACATCCCGATCTATCACAGCCTCTCCTCCCTCCTCTCCTCCCAATTCCACCGTCACAAACCCCTCCCCCCATTATCACCTCCCCTTCTCCTCAGAGAAGGGAAAGCGCCCCAGGGGTATCAACCTGTCCTGGCATATCCAGTCTCAACAGGACTAAGCACTTCTGTGAGGCCTGACAAGACAGCCCAGCTAGGGGAAAGGGATCCAATGACAGGTAACAGAATCAGAGACAGCCCCTACATGTTAAGGGACCCACATTAAGACCAAGACGCACATCTACTACAAATGTGTAGGGGACCTAGGTCCAGCTCCTCACTTCACTCAGGAAAATATTTTCTAGTTTCATCCAATTGCCTGCAAATTTCATGATGTCCTTGCTTTGAAAAGCTGAATGGTATTCTATTGTATAAATACACAACATTTTTTATACATTCTTTGGTTGAGGGACATGTAGGTTGTTTCCAGTTTCTGGTTATTACAAACAAAGCTGCTATAAACACAATTGAGCAAATGTTCTTGTGGTATGGTTAGACATCTTTTGTGTATATGCCCAGGAGTGGTGTATCTGAATCTTAAGGTAGCACTATTCCAATGTTCTGAACAACATCCAATTTAATTTCCAAAATGGCTGTACAAGTCTGTACTCCCACCACCAGTGGAGAAGTGTTCTCTTTCCTCCACATCTTTCAAGATTCTTCTGTAGAAAAATCTCTGTTTAGCACTGCATCTCATTTTTTAATTGGGGAATTTGACTTGTTGGTGTCTAATTTCTTCAGTTTTTATATAATTTGGATATAAGTCCCTTCTGGATTTAGGATTGATGTTCTTTTTCCATTCTGTAGGGTACCATTTTGTCCTTATAAATGGTGTTCTTTGCCTTATAGAAGCTTTTCAGTTTTGTGAGATCCAATTTATTAATTGTTGATCTATTGCTTGAGCTATTGGTGTTTTGAGCAAGAAGTTGTCTCATGTGCCAATGTGTTCAAGGCAGTCCCCCATTTTCCCTTCTATTAAATTTAGTGTGTCTGGTTTTATGCTGATATCTTTGATCCACTTGGACTTGTGCTTTTTTTTTTCTGATGACTGGTTTTTTGGGGCTGAAATATATTATTATAATTTTAATTTACATTTCTTTGATGTATAAGTGAAGCTGGATATACTTTTCATTCCAATGATCATTTGTATTTCATCTTTTGTCTGTTTATTTCATTAGCCCATTTATCAATTTGTTTGTTTGATTTCAAGTTAGAGTTTTTTAGTGCTTTGTATATTCTAAATATTAATCCTCTGACAAGTGTATGGACAACAAATATCTTCTCCTACTCAGTAAGCTACCTCTTCACCTCATTGTATTCTTTGATGTGCAGAAAGTTTTTAATTTTATAAAATACAATGCAATCAATTGTGGGCATTATTTCATGAGTGACCAGAGTCTTATTCAGAAAATTATTGCCTATGCCTGCATCTTGAAGTATCTTTCCATATTGTTCTTTTAAAAGTTTCAAAGTTTTAGGACTTTCATTAAGGTACTTAATCCATCTGGAATTGATTTTTTCCCACAGGGTCAGAAACATTTTCCCAGTACCAGTTTTTGAAAAGACTGACTTTTGGCATCTATTTCAAACATAAGTGGCTGTAACTTCAGACGTATATGTCTTTGTGCTTCATTCCATCTCTCTACACATCTGTTCGTTGCCAGGGTCTCACTGTTTTAGTTACTAAGCTTTCACAACATAATTTAAAATCAATATGGTGATACACACAGCATTGTTCTTTTTGCTTGGGGGTTCAATATTTATATATCAATAAATGTAAAGCATCATGTAAATGGACTCAAGGAGAGAAATCACATGATATTCTTAATATATATGTAGAAAATGCTTTAAAAATATATCCCTTTAATAAAAGTACCAAAGGAACCAGAACTTGAGAAAAGTATATCTCATCATAATCAAAGCTATAATTTGCAACCTCTCTAGCCAACATTAAACTAAGTTGTAATTATACCACTCTCCTTACTCAATCTCTTGGTTTGTATGTCTCTTAGACCTCAGCCTTCTTTAATAATAAGTAGGTAATGGTTCATTTTCACTAAGATAGTCATCTGTTGTGGCTTGACTTACAAACTGGCTCTCCAGCACAACAAAGAAGGAAATCTACTCCTAAAATAACGCCCCCCCCACACCCCAGCCAGGTGAGAGATTCTATCAGACCTTCCAAGTTCACAGTATTTTGTCAATGCACGTGGTATGCATTTTGTTGGGTACTCACTAGTGTGAATCTTAGTCAGGGGTTTACGCTGTTCTGCATGATCACATCATGGCAAGTACTATAAGAAAGAGATAAGAAAGTCTGTCTTGACATACTTCAACCAAGGCTGAGTTTTTTGTTGTTGTTGTTGTTTGTTTGTTTTTGTTTGTTTGTTTTGTTTTGTTTTCTCCCTAGAACCTGGTTAAGACAGTGTTTTTTAAGTTTCTTATTGGTTTGTTTTGTTTTCTACCTTAATAATTAAGGTGAAATTTTGCCACACTTTGTTAATTCTACAAAATGATTATATTCTGATGGAACATAAAGTATTTTGAACAAATCTGTGCAGTTCAATTTAATTTCAATTATTTTAAATAAAATAATAATTTTTATTGAACTGTTTTAGTAATCCCCCCACAAAACATTTTTAATGATTATTATGTCTAACTTATTAATTTTAAATAATTTATAAATCATTTAATCTTTAAAAAATTTTTTTAAAAAATGAGAATTTTTGGTTATGTGTTTTGTAACATTACTAGTTGTCACTAACCACACCAGAAGACACTCTAGCTCTTCTTCAAAGAATATTCTGTAATCCTATGGTGCAACAAAGACGGCTTTTTTAGATAGCTTAAATTTGAAACTAAAAATGCATAGACTTAATTGTCCCGATCTTAAGTGGAAAATTCTAATAGGAAAGTAAAAGAAAGTATAAATTAATACTATCAGCAAAACAGCAGAAAGATCATTGATTGTGAATTCTATATAGAAAAGAAAATTCTTAAACTTCTGCTTGACAACGAGTTTCTGATTAGAGTTTATGTACTTTTGGTAAGCTGTGAAATGTAGGATTCGTAAAATACTAAAGACTAACATATGAACAAGTTCCATCCAATATATGCATCTGTCTAGTAAGAGAGCATGGGCAAGAGCAGCCAGACTCTTGGAAAAGGAAGAAGTTTGCATAAACAGTGCAGGCCAGTTTGCTGCATTGTAAACAAGGAATGAAAGATTAGATACAGGAAAATTATAAAAATAGTTTGGAGCAAAAATTATGATTACGATTTATAGTGCAGAAATTTCATTAGTAAGATTAATGATGATTTACTAAAATCATTAAACCATTACAGTTTTTGAGTAAAAGTCTTTCCCTACTGTATCCCACATTTCTGAGAGGAATATTTGAATATTTTAGGTTACTGGCTGAACGAAAAAACATGAAATATGTAACAAAGTAATCCCATTTCCAGCTCTTGTAAATGCATTTTAATTTATTTTCCTTTGCTGCATATAAATTTAGTGGTTACACTCTAATTAACATTAGTAGGCAGCAGTGGACAGGTACAGAAAAAAACTGAAGCAAAGGTCTCTATAATTCAAAAACAGTTTTAAAAGCATTAGGTAATTAGCCAGAGTTACTCATAGAATTGTGAAAAGTAGCTTAATGCCACCAGACTACGGGAACAAATTTATTTTGCAACACAAAATTAACAAATTTTTTTAAAGAAACTTTACACAGAAGAACATTTATTACTCTATTGTTCCAGTAAGAATTTATATAATAAGAAGATAAACATATAGTTATCTACTGCATTACATGTTTTTGCTCTGAGCTCTAAGCTGAATGTCTTTCTACTTGTTAAAAATAAAATACATTAACAGCCAAGCAATAAAATAGCATCATCAACAGCAAGCAAAATAGCATTAGTTGTGAGTGTCTACCTTTTTATAGTCACAACGGTAACCTCTCTGACATGCCATCGGCTCTGTCATATGTATACACATGCGCTCATAATTTTTATGTTATTCAAATTCCTCTTACTTTTACACGTCATTATATTTACATGGATCTGAACTTGATATGCTCACCTAGACCATAGCATCATCAGACAGTTACATTGACTGGAGCCAGCTCAGTCTGCAACCGCTCCAGGACTTTTTGACATGAATTATTTGGACAAGCATATTTCAGTATAAAACTTGCCTGTTTGTCATCTATGATGAAGAAAAAAAAGAAAGAAAGATTATTTGACTTCATAGCAGCAGACAAAGAACAGTTAAAAACAGGTACCCTGGCTTATCAAGGACATTATGTCTGTACACAGGGCTGTTGTGAGGGTGACACATGTGGCTAGGGAAGGACATGCTCTAAGGAATCCCCACTTGAGATTTCCCATTGTCTGGCAAGGCTTAACCTGTCCTAGCAAGTGTTCTGAGTTTTTCTCCTGTGTAACATCCTAAAGAGTTGAAAGCCTCTGTCACTCCCCTCAGCCTATCTAGGGCTCTCTCAATAACATTCCTTGAAAGAAAATATTCGTGTGTCATAAGAAAATATTGCTGTAGCATTTCCAACCCATCACTGGCCTTTCTGCACTGCCATTTTTCTGACACCATGCCTCTCAACCCTATAGGGATAAAAGTGTGAAAGCATTTCACCACCTTCAGGTGTTTTCCTAGCTTCATGTACAGAATTATTTGATAACAACACTATGGATCTTTCCTCCAGGATTGGCCAAAATCATAGTCATTATGCAGCAGAGCTGAGGTGGTGAACTCCAGAAGCCTTTAGTTCTGGTAATGAAATAAACATAACAGTGTAGTAAATAGCTAGGTCTGACTGAGACTATGAACATCTTTTCCTGTGACAAGCAGGGAGGACCTGTAGATTCAGTCTTGAACTGCCCTTTGTTCTAACCTTATGTAATCCTTGTTTTGACTGTGTTGTTTTAGGGGTAATAGTATTCAGAATATTGAAGGTGGCTTGGAAGCAGGGTTTCTTAGAGGTGTCATAGCCTAAAGTCAGCCAGAAGACTTCTTTGCAGTATATCTGCCTGTGGGTCCCCCATGCTCCTGTATATTATAAACTCATGCTAAGCCCAGCACTTCACTAATATGGACTCAAGTATAATTCTCATCTTGGACTATTAGTGTCCTTCTCATCTGGATCAAACAGAAATCTCTGTGAACTGCCTTTGGAAAATACACACAATAAATACAGATTCAATTTTTATATTCTTTGAATGATTAAATGAGTTATCTTTTGCAAGTATATTTTAACATGAAATATTAAGAGAATATGAAAATTAACAGATCACTAAAATAGTTGCAAAACTTAGAGATGGGAAATATCATTAATTTTTTAAATACAGAATTGGAATTCATACCAATTCCAGTCTTGGGATACACTGTTAATACTTACTCTTCAGCCTTCTGCCCCTGCCTGGTCCTCTGGGCTGGAGCAGACACAGAGTCGGTCTGCTCCTGTCCTGTTGAGAAACTGAATCCTGAGTCATCCAGGAGCCACTGCACTCAGAGCAGCTGGTAAGAACTCCATCTCACTCCCTAAACCCCAGAGATAGATCGGGGAGCCAGGGACATCCAGGGCACAGCAGCTACCCAAACCCCGCCCCTCCGGAATTCCACTTCCCTTCTGCCCCTGCCTGGTCCTCTGGGCTGGAGCAGACACAGAGTTGGTCTGCTCCTGTCCTGTGGAGAAACTGAATCCTGAGTCATCTAGGAGCCACTGCACTCAGAGCAGCTGAAACTGAATCCTGAGTCATCGAGAACCCACTGCACTCAGAGCAGCCGAGGAGCCACTGCACTCAGAACAGAAGGATTACCAGATCCGAGAGGTGGCCCGAGTCCCAGGAGTTCATCCACCCGGGAGATTAGGGGCATAAGACCACAGAGACCTCTGGACTCCGAGGAGCTCTGCAATAAGCAAGATAACTGGAAATACAGATTCCAATCTTACACAGAGAGGGCAGGTACCACTAGAGTTACCCAGATGGCGAAAGGCAAGCACAAGAACATAAGCAACAGAAACCAAAGTTTCTTGGCATCATCAGTGCCCAGTTCTCCCAATATAGCAAGCCCTGAACACCCCTTCACACCTGAAAAGCAGGATTCAGAATTAAAATCACTTCTCATGATGATGATAGAGGATTATAAGAAGGAATTAAGTAACTCCCTTAAAGAAATACAGGAGAGTACAAGTAAACAGATAGAAGCCCTTAAAGAGGAATCACAGAAATCCCTTAAAGAAATGCACGAAAACACAAAGAAGGAATTAAACAAAAACATTCAGGATCTGAAACTGGAAATAGAAACAATAAAGAAAGTTCAAAGGGATACAACCATGGAGATAGAAAACCTAAGAAAGAGATCAGGAGTCACAGACGCAAGCATTACCAACCGAATACAAGAGATAGAAGAGAGAATCTCAAATGCAGAAGATACGGTGGAAAATATTGACACAGTTGTCAAAGAAAATGAAAAAAGCAAAAAACTCCTAACTCAAAACATCCAGGAAATCCAGGACACAATGAGAAGACCAAACCTAAGGATAATAGGTATAGATGAGAATGAAGATTCCCAACTTAAAGGGCCAGTAAATATCTTCAACAAAATCATTGAGGAAAATTTCCCTAACCTAAAGAACAAGATGCCCATAAACATACAAGAAGCCTACAGAACACCAAATAGACTAGACGAGAAAAGAAATACCTCCCGTCACATAATAATCAAAACATCAGATGCACAAAACAAAGAAAAAATACTAAAAGCAGTAAGGGAAAAAGGTCAAGTAACATATAAAGGCAGACCTATAAGAATTACACCAGACTTCTCACCAGAGACTATAAAAGCCAGAAGAGCCTGGACTGACATCATACAGACACTAAGAGAACACAATTGCCAGCCCAGATTACTATACCCAGCAAAACTCTCAATCACTATAGATGGTGAAACCAAGATATTCCATGACAAAACCAAATTTGCACAATATCTTCCCACAAACACAGCACTTCAAAGGATAATTGATGGAAAATGCCAACACAAGGAGGGAAACTACAACCTAGGAAAAACAAGTAAGTAATCTTCCAACAACCCCCAAAAAAGATACAAACATAACTTTACCTCTAATAACAAAAATAACAGGAAGCAACAATCATTTTTCCTTAATATCTCTTAACATCAATGGTCTCAATTCCCCAATAAAAAGACGCAGACTA
>NW_021604594.1:3534827-3554855 GCF_004785775.1 Grammomys surdaster
CCAAATGCAAGGGCACCTACATACATAAAAGAAACTTTACTAAAGCTCAAAACACACATTACACCTCACACAATAATAGTGGGGGATTTCAACACCCCACTGTCAGCAATGGACAGATCATGGAAACAGAAACTAAACAGAGACACTTTGAAATTAACAGAAGTTATGAACCAAATGGACTTAACAGACATCTATAGAACATTTCATCCTAAAACAAAAGAATATACCTTTTTCTCAGCACCTCATGGTACCTTCTCCAAAATAGACCATATAATTGGTCACAAAACAAGCCTCTACAGATACAAAAAGATTGAAATAATCCCTTGCATCTTATCAGATCACCACGGACTAAGACTGGTCTTTAATAATGACAAAAACAATGGAAAACCCACGTACACATGGAAACTGAACAACTCTCTACTCAATGATGACTTGGTCAAGGAAGAAATAAAGAAAGAAATAAAACACTTTTTAGAATTCAATGAAAATGAGGACACATCATACCAAAACTTGTGGGACTCCATGAAGGCAGTGCTAAGAGGAAAGCTCATAGCTCTAAGTGCCTACAAAAAGAAACTGGAAAGAGCACACACTAACAAGTTGACTGCACAACTAAAAGCTCTAGAACAAAAAGAAGCAAATACACCCAGGAGGAGTAGAAGGCAGGAAATAATCAAACTCAGGGCTGAAATCAACCAAATAGAAACAGAAAGAACAATACAAAATATCAATAAAACCAGGAGTTGGTTCTTTGAGAAAATCAACAAGATAGATAAACCCTTAGCCAGATTAACCAGAGGGCACAGAGACAGTATCCAAATTAATAAATCAGAACTGAAAAGGGAGACATAACAACAGAAACTGAAGAAATTCAAAAAATCATCAGATCCTACTACAAAGGCCTATACTCAACAAAACTGGAAAACCTGGATGAAATGGACAATTTCCTAGACAGATACCAGGTACCGAAGTTAAACCAGGAGCAGATAAACCATCTAAATAGTCCCATAACCCCTCAGGAAATAGCAGCAGTCATCAAAAGCCTCCCCACTAAAAAAAGCCCAGGACCAGATGGTTTTAGTGCTGAATTCTATCAGACCTTCAAGGAAGACCTAATACCAATTCTCTTCAAACTATTCCACAAAATAGAGACAGAAGGAACACTACCCAATTCGTTCTATGAAGCTACAATTACACTCATACCCAAACCCCACAAGGACCCGACAAAGAAAGAGAACTTCAGACCAATCTCCCTTATGAACATCGATGCAAAAATACTCAATAAAATTCTAGCAAACCGAATCCAAGACCACATCAAAACAATCATCCATCATGATCAAGTAGGTTTTATCCCAGGAATGCAGGGATGGTTCAATATTCGGAAATCCATCAATGTAATCCACTATATAAACAAACTTAAAGAAAAAAACCACATGATCATCTCACTAGATGCTGAGAAAGCATTTGACAAAATTCAACATCCCTTCAGGATAAAAGTCTTGGAAAGATCAGGAATTCAAGGCCCCTACCTAAACATAGTAAAAGCAATTTACAGCAAACCAGTAGCCAACATCAAGCTAAATGGAGAGAAACTTGAAGCAATCCCACTAAGATCAGGGACTAGACAAGGCTGCCCACTCTCCCCCTACCTATTCAATATAGTACTGGAAGTCTTAGCCAGAGCAATTAGACAACAAAAAGAAGTCAAAGGGATACAAATAGGAAAGGAAGAAGTCAAAATATCGCTATTTGCAGATGATATGATAGTATACTTAAGTGACCCCCAAACTTCCACCAGAGAACTCCTAAACCTGATAAACAACTTCAGCAAAGTGGCTGGTTATAAAATCAACTCAAACAAATCAGTAGCCTTCCTCTACATGAAAGAAAAACAGACGGAAAAAGAAATTAGGGAAATGACACCCTTCACAATAGTTGCAAATAATATAAAATACCTTGGTGTGAATCTAACCAAGCAAGTGAAAGACCTGTATGACAAGAACTTCAAGTCTCTGAAGAAAGAAATTGAAGAAGATCTCAGAAGATGGAAAGATCTCCCATGCTCATGGATTGGCAGGATTAATATAATAAAAATGGCCATCTTGCCAAAAGCAATCTACAGATTCAATGCAATCCCCATTAAAATCCCAACTCAATTCTTCACAGAGTTAGAAAAGGAAATTCTCAAATTCATATGGAATAACAAAAAACCCAGGATAGCGAAAACTATTCTCAACAATAAAAGAACTTCTGGAGGAATTACCATCCCTGACCTCAAGCTGTACTACAGAGCAATAGTGTTAAAAACTACCTGGTATTGGTACAGAGACAGGCAGGAAGATCAATGGAATAGAATTGAAGACCCAGAAATGAACCCACACTCCTATGGTCACTTGATCTTTGACAAAGGAGCTAAAACTGTCCAGTGGAAAAAGGACAGCATTTTCAACAAATGGTGCTGGTTCAACTGGAAGACAACATGTAAAAGAATGAAAATTGATCCATTCTTATCCCCTTGTACAAAGCTCAAGTCTATGTGGATAAAGGACCTCCACATAAAACCAGATACACTGAAACTAATAGAAGAGAAGGTGGGGAAAAGCCTCGAATACTTGGGCACAGGGGAAAAGTTCCTGAACAGAACTCCAATGGCATATGCTCTAAGATCGAGAATTGACAAATGGGACTTCATAAAATTGCAAAGTTTCTGTAAGGCAAAGGACACTGTCAATAGGATAAAACGACAACCAACAAATTGGGAAAAGATCTTTACCAATCCTTCATCTGATAGAGGGCTAATATCCAATATATACAAAGAACTCAAGAAATTAGACTCCAGACAACCAAATTACCCTATTAAAAAATGGGGTATAGAGCTTAACAAAGAATTTTCAACGGAAGAAACTCGAATGGCCGAGAAGCATCTAAAGAAATGTTCAGCATCCTTAGTCGTCAGGGAAATGCAAATCAAAACAACCCTGAGATTCCATCTCACACCAGTCAGAATGGCTAAGATTAAAAACTCAGGTGATAGTAGATGCTGGCGAGGGTGTGGAGAAAGAGGAACACTCCTCCATTGTTGGTGGGACTGCAAGATGGTGCAACCACTTTGGAAATCAGTCTGGCGGTTCCTCAGAAAATTGGACATAGCATTACCCGAGGATCCAGCTATACCACTCCTAGGCATATACCCAGAAGATGCTCGAACATATAACAAGGATATATGCTCAACTATGTTCATAGCAGCCTTATTTATAATAGCCAGGAGCTGGAAAGAACCCAGATGTCCTTCAACTGAGGAATGGATTCAAAAAATGTGGTATATTTACACAATGGAGTATTACTCAGCTATTAAAAACAATGAATTCGAGAGGTTCCTTGGTAAATGGATGGAACTAGAAATTATCATCCTGAGTGAGGTAAGCCAATCACAAAAGAAGACACATGGTATTCACTCACTGATTATTGGATATTAGCCTAGAACCTTGAAATGCCCAAGATGCAACTCACAGGCCACATGAAGTCCATAAAGAAGGAAGACCAAGTGAGGGTGATTCGGTCCTTCTTAGAAGGAGCAACAAAATACTCAAGGGAGCAAATATGGAGACAAAGTGAGGGACAGAAACTGAAGGAGGGGCCGTCTCAAGACCACCCCACCTGAGTATCTATCCCATGTGCAATCACCAAAGGTAGATGCTGATGTGGAAGACAGGAAGTGCATGCTGATAAGAGCCTGATATGGATATCTCCTCAGAGGCCTTCAAGAGTCAGACATATTCAGAGGCAGATGCTCACAACTAGCCATTGAACTGATCATGGGGTTCTCAATAGAGGAGTTAGAGTGAAGACTGAAGGAGCTGAAAGGGTTTGTGGCCCCATGAGGAGAGCAACAATACCAACCATCCACAGCTCCCAGAGTCTAAACCACCAGCCTGGGAGCACTTAGGGGGGGATCCAGGTCTTCAGCTGAATATGTAAAAGTGGAGGGCCCTGCTGGGCATAGGTGGAAGAAGAGAACCTTGACCTCATGAAGGCTGGATGCCCCAGGGGGTGGGAATTTTGAGGGTGGGGAGGTGGGAGTGGGGGGGGTGTAGATAGAGGTTACATCCACAGAGAAGAAGGAGGAGGGGCGAGGGGATTGGGGTTTCCGAGGGGGTGGTGGGGAATGGGGTAAGGGGACAACATAGGAAATGTAAATAAATCATCCAATAAAAAAAAAAGAAATTAAAAAAAAAAAAGAAGTAAAAAAAAAATACTTACTCTTCAAATTATTCAAGATGCTATGGTAAGAAGGGTATAAACAATAGGTATTAAAGGCTACATAATCAGTTATCCTCTATAAAAAATCAGCAATTGTTTAAAATAATAATGATGTAAATTACACAGCTAGAAAGACAGTAAAATGGCAACAAGGAAAATTAGGAATATCAGAATCTTTGACTTCAACTTACACCTACAGTGTCATTCAATGATCTTCATAACCCTCTGCCACCAGGACATAAGCTTTCCATATATAATTCTATGGCTACTATCAGTGCTGTGAAAACACACTTTAAAACACCCATGAGCCCCTGTTCCTCGAGGTTTGTCCACAGCAAAATGTAATCCTTTCTTGCTTCTTTATCACTCATCTCTTTGATTGGATTCTCGAGGTGGCAGGGAGCCAAATCTGGTCTGTTGGGACTCCCAGATGCAGGCCTTAGGCCAGGAACTTTAGCACAAATATAATGATTTCTGGAAGTATTCAATTTATTATACATACTACATACATCTAAGATGACTGGCTTGTAAAATCTTATACACCAAAATATGATCCAGAGTTCTGTAATTATTGGCTGTACTGAAGTCAGTAATGAAGATATACAACCTTTTGTTGTAATTCCACAGCGCCAAACATTTTGCATCAGGTATCCTTGGTGATAGTGTGACAACGAGGCACACAATAAAGACTGTATTTTACTGTTCGAAAGTAAGAAACAGAATAGATGAAGTGATTAGAGTATTTGAATGTGCTGGCCAGCATAACTTGACATTCATTTGAAAGGTAGTAAATTACAGTTTCTGTAGAACCTATTGCCATGTTAATCTCTCCCTGGAAAATGTTTCTCTGGAGTAGTATTTTTAAAGCTTTGAATTTCTCATTTCAAACAAAGAGTAACAGAAAGAAATGTTTAGATATCAGAAATGGCCATTGTTTGAAGGCCTTTGAACAACTCAACAATTCTCTAAATTACCAACGTGAAAGAGCAGAGCCCCCATCACATAGAAGACTGCCTTTGAACTGGAATTGCAATGGCCCTAAGGGGAGGATGTGAAAATCAGAGAATTGCTCTGAAGGTTCACTGAAGTTTTAGTGTTAATCTGTCTCTAGCCGAGCAAAGAGAAAATAATAACCACTGCTTCCACGAAAAGCATTTCGAGCAGAACATGTTGAACAGGGACCTATACTGTAAATATATGAAGGAGTGAATGGAAAGATGAAATAGCCTTGTCATTTTATGGTTTCTTTCTGGAGCTTATTTTCAGAGCAAACTTACTCATGCATTTGATAATGTAAAAGAATATGTATCCTAACTTCCGAATGCTATAAAAGCTAGCAGCATACTTAAGGAGTTAAGATTCAGAGCATGGGCCCTGACAGCTGCAGTGATCCAGGTTCAGCCACTCTTCTTCAACAGGCCAAGTAAAACCACAAGTACTTGTAAAAATGATTTTTAAAAATATGTCTTTTATATGCCCACATTGAGGAGATCAAAGAGAGATACAGTGACAACCATCAAGTTCATCTTCATGGCTCTGAAAAGAGGTTTCCTTTTAAATACAGGGCCAGACACATAATGTTCAGCTCAGAAGTCCTGCCAAGAGGTGGATTCCTGCCCATCACTAAACTGCTGACATCTAAACTCTACCCAGTGAGGTAGTCTGACAAATTATAAATCCTTTTCTGGACACAGATCCACTTACAAAAGTTTAGACATTTTCTTTTCCTGCCATGAGATTCCTGACATAATCCCAATTTCTTGGGGCCCATTGTTTAACAGCCTGATAGCCAAAAAGAGGGGCATAAGTCTTTCAGAATATCCTCATTTCTTCATTTTTCATTAAATTCTAAAACGTCTTTAATTTCTTTATTTCTTCCTTGATCATGTTATCATTGATTAGAGCATTGTTCAGTGTCCACCTACATGTGGACTTTCTAATGTTTTTGTTGTTACTGAAGACCAGCCTTAGACATGGTGATCTGATAAGATGCATGGGATTACTTCAATCTTCTTATATCTTGACAGGCCTGTTTTGTAAACAATTATACGGTATTTTGGAGAAGGTACCATGAGGTGCTAAGAAGGTATTCTTTTGCTTTAGGATAAAATGTTATATATATATATGTTAAATTCATTTGGTTCATAACTTCTCTTAGTTTCACTACGACTTTGTTTAGTTTCTGTTTCCATGATCTGTCCATTGCTGAGAGTGGGGTATTAAAGTCTCCAACTGTTATTATGTGAGGTATAATGTGTGCTTTAAGCTTTAGTAAAGTTTCTTTTATGAATGTGGATGCCCTTGCATTTGGAGCATAGATGTTCAGAATTGAGAGTTCATCTTAGTAGGGTTTTTTCTCTGATGAGTATGAAGTGTCCTTCCTTACCTTTATTGATAACTTTTGGTTGAAAGTCAATTTTATTCAATATTAGAATGGGTACTCCAGCTTGTTTCTTGGGACCATTTGCTTAGAAAATTGTTTTCCAGCCATTTACTCTAAGGTAGTGTCTATCTTCCTGACTGGGGTGCTTTCCCTGTATGCACCAAAATGCTGAGTCCTGTTTATGTGTCCTGTCTGATAGTCTATGTCTTTTTATTGGGGAATCAAGTCCATTTATGTTAAGAGATATAAAGGAAAAGTGATTGTTGCTTCTTGTTATTTCTTGATATTAGAGGTGGAATTATGTTTGCTGGCTAACTTCTTGTGGGTTTGTTGAAAGAAGATTACTTTCTTGCCTTTTCTAGAGTATAGCTTCCGTCTTGGTGTTGGAGTTTTTCATCTATTACCCTTTGTAGGGCTGGATTTGTGGAAAGATATTGTGTAAATTTGGTTTTGTCATGGAATATCTTGTTTTTTCCATCTATGATAACTGAGAGTTCTTCTAGGTATAGTAGCCTGTGCTGGCATTTGTGTTCTCTTAGAGTCTATGTGATATCACTCCAAGATCTTCTGGCTTTTATAGTCTCTGGTGAGAAGTATGGTGTAATTCTGATAGGTCTGCATTTATACGTTATTTGACCTTTTGCCCTTACTGCTTTTAATATTATTTCTTTGTGTTGTACATTTGGTGTTTTGACTATTATGTGACAGGAGGAATTTCTTTTCTGGTCTAGTTTACTTAGAGTTCTGTAAGGTTCTTGTACATTCATGGATACCTCTTTGTTTAGGTTATGAAAGTTTTCTTCTATAATTTTTGAAGATATTTACTGGCCTTTTATGTTGGGAATATTTGCTCTCTTTTATACCTATTATCCTTAGGTTTGGACTTCTCATTGTGTCCTGGATTTCCTGGATGTTTTGGGTTAGGAGCTTTTTGCATTTTGTATTTTCTTTGACAGCTTTGTCAATGTTTTCTATGGTATCTTCTGCACCAGAGATTCTCTATTCTATCTCTTATATTCTCTTAGTGATGTTCGCATCTATAACTTCTGATTCTTTACTAGGTTTTCTATCTCCAGGGTAGTCTCCATTTGTTATTACTTTATGATTTCTATTTCTATTTTTAGATCCTGGATAGTTTTGTTTAATTCCTTCACCAGTTTTATTGTGTTTTCTTGTAACTCTTTAAGGAATTTTTTGTTTCCTCTTTAAGTGCTTCTACCTGTTTACCTGTGTTCTCCTGTATTTCTTTAAGGGAGTTACTTATGTCCTTCTTAATGGCCTCTATCATGATCATGAGAAGTGATTTTAAATAAGAATCTTGTTTTTCCAGTGTTATGGGGTATCCAGGACTTGCTATGGTGGGAGAACTGGGTTTTGATGATGCCAAGTAACCTTGGTTTCTGTTGCTTATGATTTTATGGTTCCTTTCACCATATGGTTATCTCTGGTCCTAGCTGCACTCACTGTCTCTGACTGGAGCCTGTCTCTCCTGTTATCTTAGTTGTGTCAGAACTCCCCAGAATCCAGCTGACTTTGTGATTCTGTGATCCTGAGATCCTGAGATCCTGTATGTAAGAGTTCCTGGGAGTCTGGCTGCCTCTGGGATCCTGAAATCCTATGATCCTGGGCTTATTAGAGCTCCTGAGAGTCCAGCTTCCTCTATGATCCTGGGTGCTTTAGAGCTCCTGGGAGTTCAGCTTCCTCTGGGTGTTGTGAAATTGGTTCCAGAGCTAGCACCCAAAGTCTACTCAGGGAACCAGCTCAGAGTAGAAACTTATGTGACTCAATGAAAGCATTGTTAAGAGGAAAACTCATAGCTCTAAGTGCCTACAAAAACTGGAGAGAGCACACACTAGCAGTTTGACAGCATGCCTGAAAGCTCTAGAACAAAAGAAGCAAATACACTCAAGAGGAGTAGGAGGCAGGAAATAATCAAACTAAGGACTGAAATCAATCAAGTAGAAACAAAAGGAACTAGAAAAAAGAATCAACAAAACCTAGAGCTGGTTCTTTGAGAAACTAAGCAAGATAGATGAACTCTTAGCCAGAATAACCAGAGGGCACACAGTCAGTATCCAAACTAAAAAAATCAGAAATGAAAAGGGAGTCATAACAACTGAAACTGAGGAAATTCAAAAAAAATCATCAGATCCTACAACAAAAGCTTATACTCAACAAAACTGGAAAATCTGGTTAAAATGGACAATTTTCTAGACAGATGTCAGGTACCAACGTAAAATCAGGATCAGATAAAACACGTAAACAGTCCCATAACCCTTAAAGAAATAAAAGCAGTCATTAAAAGTCTTCACACCAAAAAAGCTGAGGACCAGATGGTTTTAGTACAGAATTTCATCAGATCTTCAAAGAAGACCAAATACCAATACTCTTCAAACTATTTCACAGACAGAAACAGAAAGAACACAACCCAATTCATTCTATGAAGCCACAATTACTCTCACACCTAAACCAAACAAAGACCCAAGAAAGAAAAAGAAATTCAGACCAACCTCTCTTATGAATATTGATGCAACAATACTCAATAAAATTCTAGCAAACTGAATCCAAGAACACATCAAAACAATCATCCATCATGATCAAGTAGGGTTTATCACGGGAATGCAAGAATGGTCCAGTGTTTAGAAATCCATCAATGTGATCTACGATATAAACAAACTCAAAGAAAAAAAAAACACATGATCGTCTCACTAGATGCTGAGAGAACACTTGACAAAATTCAACACCTCTTCATGGTAAACATCTTGAAAAAATCAGGAACTCAAGGCCCATAACTAAACATAGTAAAAGAAATACACAGCAAACCAGTAGCCAACATCAAACTAAATGGAAAGAAACTTGAAGCTATCCCACTAAGATCAGGGACTAGACAAGGCTGCCCACTCTCTCCCTACCTATTGAATATGGTACTGGAAGTCCTAGCCAGAGCAATTAGACAACAAAAAGAAGTCAAAGGGATACAAATAGGAAAGGAAGAAGTCAAAATATCACTATTTGCAGATGATATGATAGTATACTTAAGTGATCCCAGAACTTCCACCAGAGAAGTCCTAAACCTGATAAACAACTTCAGCAAAGTGACTTGTTATAAAATCAACTCAAACAAATCAGTAGCTTTCCTCTACGTGAAAAATAAACAGGTTGAAAAAGAAATTAGGGAAATGACACCCTTCACAATAGTCACAAATAATATAAAATACCATGGTGTGAATCTAACCAAGCAATTGAAAAAATCTGTATGACAAGAACTTCAAGTCGTTGAAGAAAGAAATTGAAGAAGATCTCAGAAGATGGAAAGATCTCCCATGCTCATAGATGGGCAGGATTAGTATCATAAAAATTGCCATCTTGCCAAAACCAATCTACAAATTCAATACAATTCCCATCAACATTCCAACTCAATTTTTCATAGACTTAAAAAGAGAAATTTACAAATACATTTGGAATAACAAAAAAACCCCAATAGTGAAAACTATACTCAACAATTAAAGAACTGGGAGAATCATGATCCCTGAACTAAGCCTGTACTACAGAGCAGTAGTGATAACAACTGTATGGTATTGGTACAGAAGACAGGCAGGAAGATCAATGGAATTGAATTGAAGACCCAGAAATGAACTCACACACATATGGTCACTTCATCTTTGACAAAGGAACTAAAACCATCAAGCAGACAAAAGACAGCATTTTCAATAAATGGTGCTGGTAACTGGAGGTCAGCATGTAGAAAAATGCAAATTGATCCATTCTTATCTCCTTGTACAATGCTCAAGTTCAAGTGAATCAAGGACCTCCACATAAAACCAGACACACTGAAACTAATAGAAGAGTTGGAAAGAGCCTCAAATAAATGGGCACAGGGGGAAAGTTCCTGAACAGAACACTAATAGCTTATGCTCTAAGATCAAGAATTGACAAATGAGACCTCATAAAATTGAAAAGCTTCTGTAAGGCAAGGGACACTGTCAACAGGACAAAATGACAACCAACAGATTCGGGAAAGATCTTTACCAATCCTACACTCAATAGAGGGCTAATATCCAATATATGTAAAGATTCCAAGAAATTAGACTCCAGAAAATCAAATAAGCCTATTAACAATAGGGTACAGAGCTAAATCATGAATTCTCAACAGAGGAAACTCGAATGGCTGAGAAGCACCTAAAGAAATATTCAACATCCTTAGCCATCAGGGAAATGCAAATCAAAACAACCCTGAGATTCCATCTCACGCCAGTCAGAATGACTAAGATCAAAATCTCAGGTGATAGCAGATGCTGGCAAGGATGTGGAGAAAGAGGAACACTCCTCCATTGTTGGTGGGTTTGCAAGCTGTTACAAAAACACTGGAAATTAGTCTAATGGTTCCTCAGAAAATTGGACATATTATTATATGAGGACCTAGCTATATTACTCCTGGGCATATACCCAAAAGATGCTCCAACGTATAACAAGGACACATGCTCTACTATGTTCATAACAGCCTTATTTACAATAGCCAGAAGCTGGAAAGAACCCAGATATCCTTCAGCAGGGAAATGAATACAGAAAATGAGGCACATTACACAATGGAGTTTCATTCAGCTATTAAAAACAATGAATTCATGAAATTCTTAGGCAAATGAGTGGAACTAGAAAATATCTGCCTGAGTGAGGTAACCTAATCACAAAAGAACACAGATGGTATGCACTCACTGATAAGTGAATATTAGCCCAAAAGCTCACATACCCAAGATACAACTCACAGACCACCTGAAGCTCAAGAAGAGGGAAGATGAAAGTGTGGGTGCTTCAGTCCTTTTTAGAAGTAGTTACAAAATACTCCAGGCAGCAAATATGGAGACAAAGTATGGAACAGAGACTGAAGGAAAGACCATCCAGAGACTGCCCCACCTGGGGACCCATCCCATGTGCAGTCACCAGATGCAGACACTGTTGTGGATGCCAGGAATTGCATGCTGACAGGAGCCTGATATAGCTGTCTCCTGAGAGGCTCTGCCAGAGCCTGACACATACAGAGGTGGATGCTCACAGTTAGCCATTGAACTGAGCATGGGGTTCCCAATGGAGGTGTTAGAAAGAATACTGAAGGAGCTGTAGGGGTTAGTGACCTCATGGGGAGAGCAACAATACTAGCCAAACAGAGCTCCCAGGATATAAATTGCGATCTTGAGAACACAGATGGAGGGACTCATGGCTCCAACTGTATATGTAGTGGAGGATGGCCTTGTTGGCATTGATGGAAGAGTAGGTCCTTGGTCCTGTTAAGGCTGGATGCCTCAGTGTGGGGGAATTCAAGGGTGGGGAGCTGGGAGCAGGTGGATTGGTGGGGGCACACCCTCATAGAAGCAGGAGGAGGGGGAATGGGATAGGGGATTTCTGGTGAGGGGAAGTGGGGGAAAGGGATAACATCTGAAATATAAATAAATAAATAATCCATTAAAAAAAGAATATCCTCATTCCTGCATAGTTAGCTTGTTATAGCATAAATAAACGTGACTGATCTGATCAAGAGCTACAGGATTAAATAGAGGGAGTTGTGCTCACTGAGGCAACAGCACTAAAATATAGGTTCACAAATGACTGCAGGACTGACCTCTCGTCACTGAGTTACACACTTAACATTTCTCTCAGCTCTAGAGATATTTTATCCTAATTAATGAATACACCACTACTGCTGCCTTTTATGTTTTTCAGGGTTGTTACCATATTTCATTTCATATGTGATTCGTCCTTTGCAAACAGGGTTGACTTTAAAATCTGAAGGACTCATTCTCTCTCCCAGTGCAATAAGATCTCACCTAACTCAGAGTGACTTAAACCATTTCTCAAACCTTGGGTCATACCTGAACATACCTGAACTCTGCTATTCCTCATGATGAAATATCATGATGAAAAAATGTCTTCCCAGGATACCTTTCTAACTCCTTACATGTTTTTAGCTACCACTTACTGAATATGGGTCCTATTTTAGCCTATGTTATTAGAACCTTCCATTCATATAAGTTAAAATCTCTAATTAATACATTTTATCTCAGATACTATTTTGCGTGGTGACATTAAAAAAAAAACACCACACACACACACACAAATGTTATTTTGTAGTGACATGAATACCCCAATCTACAGAAAATAATTAATTCGGTCTGGAATAGAGTTTTAAAAGTATTCATGGACAAATGTTTAAATCCTGAGGAGTAATTTTCAAGAAAGATTGGTAGGCAGGGATTAAAGGGGAATGAGGTACCATATGAGAAACATAAGAAGGCATGGAAGCAGAAGACATTTTCTATACTTGCTTACTTTGAAATAAGGGTATGTGTATGTATAGGTGTGCGTATGTCTATGTGAGCATGAAGCCGGCATAGTAGTAAGAATGCTATTTTATGCTCACATTTTGAATAGCTTTTAAAGTTATACACTGGTATAATTTGTGTATAAATTGATGGTGAATAAATGGCCTTTATATTTCAGAAAAATAATTTCTTAGAGTGGTTTGTCTCTGAAGTATTGAAATAAGATGGTTCAAACTCAATTTCTAGTTGTAGTACTAGTGATTTGATATCTCTGTGTTGTAGTTTTATGTATCTTTAAACAAATCATCACCAGAACGCTTTCGGTTATTAAGATTATGACACAAATGTTTTAATCCCTTAGCCTTATCTACAGGAAGAGTCAATAAATGCTGGTTTTTATCTGCCATTATTCTGTTTCTCAATATTTATCGAGGCAAACAATGTGGAAAAAGAGTTTTTCTTATCATTCTCTAGTGCATGAAAAAAAAAAGCTTACAGAAGCACCATTTACAATTACAATAAAAGGTGGAAGGACAAGAGAGAATTCTATTTTTTTTATTTTCCATTAATTGATTTATTTATTTACTTTACATCCTGAGAGCAGCCTGTCTCCTTCCAGTCCCCTCCTCAAATTGCCCCTTCTCCCTTCTGCATCCTCTTCATCTCTGAGGAGGAGGAGGGGAATTCTTTTTAAATGTTTTGATTTATTTTTTACTCAAACACAATGCATTGGTTGCTGAATTTGAAAAGTGAGTTTTGAAGGTATAACAATATGTACTTTATATAGGGTGTAAAAAACTCACTTTTGAGAAATGAACTATGATACATAGCCACCCAGAATGGAACAAGTTCTCTCAAGAGCATTCAAGGTAACATCTCAATATCCTGAGCAGAAAAAGGCAAGCATCAATCATTGTGGATGAAGGATGAAGTATGCTGAGAAGCTCCTGTGACTACTTAAGACAAGAGCACTCTCTCAAGGACAGTTGAAAAACACAGTTTCTCTCAAGGGGTAGTCTGTGTTGTGATTGTGCAAGATACCAAACATGGATTGAAGTATCTTAAAAACAAAAAGGACAGTGCCTTCCAAAATGTCTTCAAGTGAGGTTATATTTAAAAATAAATAAGTAAAATCTGAGTCAGAGAGATGGCTCTGCAATTAAAAGCACCAGCTACACCTCCAGAAGACCTCAGTTTGATTCTCAGCACCACAAAATGGCTCAAACTATCTGGTACTTCTCTTCCAGGGGAACCACAACCCTCTTCTGGAATCTTTTAGCACCAGGTATACACATGGTACACAGACATGCAGGGAAAACATCATTCATATAAAAACTTAAAATAAATAATCTAAATGTAGACAGTACTTGAAATTTCTATTTTAGTCTATTAAAAACTACAAAAGTAATCTATATCATGGACTTAATTAATTTGACAATCTATACAATTACCAATAAAAATTCTGACAGATTCAATAGAAAGTGAACAGTTAGTGGTATATTCAGTATAATAAAAGAACATACTAGAACCTGTATTTTAAGATGCTTTAACTCATGGAATGAAAAGGCAGAATAGTATTTGTGATAAAGTAGAAAATAGTTACATTGTATATTTGTTACAATTATTTTGATTACTAAAGTTTCAACATTATTTTTTTTACCGATTAAACAACATTATAGCATGGTTGAATTCCTTTGTGCAATTCAAGGTGGCATATCTCTCTCTAATAAAGCAAATTGAATTCATTCATATAATAAAGTGTTGCTTAATTAATTAGAACACAACACATGTAGCCATTTTCTTCAGGAAGTTAGCCCTGCCATTAGGGAGTAGGCAGATGAAATGACACACATAAATACACATACACACACACACACACACACACACACACACACACACACCACTTTAGTGGCCCTTTTTATCTTTCAGGAAATCTTTTATCCACATCCTGAAAGACATTACAATGCTATATCTGTTTCTTTTAGATATTAGCAGCCTTTTTATCACAGATGTTAATATGTCCACTCAAATGAAATATAGAGCTTCTATTTCACCCAGTGCCATTTCTCTCCTAACGCTGTGAAACCTGATGCAAGGAAGATGAATTTTTCAATATTATTGCATTTTGATATGCTTGACGAAACTCCCAGAAGTTTATTTTTTCATTTTGAGGTCATGGGTAGGTAGCCCAGCTCCAGGTAGCAGGATCCATATATCATCATAGACTTGGGCTCCTTACACAGCCTGTCCGTAGTTCTAGCATGTAATAACAACTGTACCTTATTTGCATAACTGAAAACATTTGCTTCATCATGTCCATATCTCCCTAGTAGGAAGAAAGAAATGAAGAAAGTTCTGCCTTACCATGTATGTACATTACTCAGAACTCACAAGTAGCATAACTTATATGAGGCCAAGAGTTGATCACCTGCCTTCTATACCAGGGAGGGAGAGTAAGAAGTATGTGCGGCTAGCCATATACTCTGAAAAGACAGCGCTTTGCAGTCCTTTTCTAGATTCTATTAAACAGCAGGAGTGTGACTCCTGGATCAAAGACTGATTTCAGTTTGCTGAAAGGGGTGTTACCCTTACAGCTCCTTCTTAACAGTCTCACTTTTTCCTTTTGTCTGGACTTAATGCAATTCACCCTATAGCAGCGTTTCTTTTATAGTATCACATCTTCCTACAGATTTGTGGAATCAGGATCCTTTCAGGACAACTCATGGCCAGCTCTTTTCTGTGTGGCTCAAGTCTGGGAACAGTAACTGAATCATCCCTGCACTTTCTGAAATGCATCTCTTTCACACTGTGGCCCTTCCTCCCTGCTCAGCTGACAGGAGCACGTCCAACATGGGAGCTCTGGCGTTTGATAATACAAGGATCACATGATACTCTTTGCCTGTCTGGGCTGGCCTCGAAGCTTGTAAGTCAAGTCTGCAGGATTCTTATTTCTAAAATCTCCTAACTAGAACATTGGTTCAAGATGACTATGGTGTATTCTCCTGCCGTAGAGGATGGGAAAACAAGAGTAGAACTCTCGAATAGCACCATGTCTAAAGGAAACCTGGTTCATGAGCCACTCTTGTTCAAAAGCTAAGTCTTACCTCACAGGATGCCAAAATGGCAATAATAAATAAATAATAAATAAGGCAAAGTTGAAGTCTTCATCAAAGTAATCAGTAGATACATGATTTGACACCTATCTTGAGATGACATGTAAGTTAACTTCTTTAGCTTTAATCTCTAGAGTATCATCAAAACTAATGGGAGAAACTTCAGTTTTCCAATTTTGAATGCTTTTCTGCAGTATTTAAAAAAAAAGTCACTTCAAAAAATGAATGTGTGTGATTAAATCCTGACATGTATACACCATGGAACCATCACCACACTTATTCACAAACATATCCATGACACCCCGAAGCTCCCCTGGGCCCCACTGTCATTCTGCTTCTCTTGCCTGATCAACCCGATTGCTGTCCCCAGACAACCGCAGCTGTTTTCTCTTTCTAATGTCATTTGTATTTTCTAGAATTTAAAATGATTGGAATAAGACAAATCTACTATTTTTATTCTGCCTTCTGTCACTGACAATACTGTTCTTCTGGATCAGTTACATGTGCCAAATAACAGTAGTGTTTTTTTATATTGTTCTATTAAGTAATGTTCATTAAATAAGCATATCATATTACATTTACACATACATCAATAAATGTGTAACGCAAATATTTCTAGTTTAAGACTGACATGAATGTCAGTTCGAACAATGTTGTACAAGCTTTTGTATAAATGTGCTTTCATTTTTAAGTACCTAGGTATTGAATGGTAATTTTTTATGTTGGATTATTAAATCATTAGGAACTTAAAGTGGCTCTATAATTTTGTGAAGCCTCCAGCAGCACATATCAATTGTAGCTACTTTATCAGAATTTGATCTTTGTCAAAATTCTATATGATTTTAATTTTAATGATGGTTGCAATTTAGTACAATGGAGTCTCACTTGAGGCTTGCCTGGCATCTGTTTAGTGAATGATGGTGTTGCATAAATATTCATAGGATTGTTGCCACTTGTATTAGTTTCTTACTGACACTCTAACAAATTACCACAAAGTCAATGGTTTCAATAGCAGACAGTAATAATAATGGAGTCCAGAAGTTTGAAATGCAATGGCTAGGCTGAGATCCAATCAGCAGGGCTATACTATCTGCAAGCTCTAGAAATGAGCTCTCCTCTGATTTTCTTCGATGTCTTCCTATTTGACAGTTTCATGCATGTATATAATGTGTTCTGATTGCTCTATCCCTCAAATCCTCTCTTATCTTCTTCTTTTCCTTGTTGACAGGCCTTCATCCCTATCAGTCTTTTATCCACAGTCACTACTTCTGGGTTTTGTTTTGTGATGTTATGTTTAATCAAGGCCATTACTGAGACTGTTGGATTAGAACTGTCCATTAACATCTGACTCAATAGACCACCTACATAATTATAACTGTTACAAACCAATATGGCTTGTGCATAGAAAGTGTGGAGCAGGACAAATAGATCTTTGAGATTCCGTTATTCTGCTTGCTGCCCTACTTATAAGCTACCTTAACTCAAGTGTCATTTCAAATATATCCCTTGAGGATTTTAAAATCATATTATGTGTTTTCTTAAATGTGGCTCTTCTTCCCATCTATTATGAGTTTGATCTCCATGTGGCTACACTAGGAGACAAGAATAATAGTAAGTCAGACCCAGCGCAGCATATTCTTTGAGTATTGAGGATGATGCCCTTGCAAAATAATACTAGTCTCTCCACATGAAGTTTCCTAAGAATGAGCTTGTATCAAAATATTAACTTCCTGTCAATATGTGATTTCTTGTTCCTGATATTTGCCATTGGGCCCTGATAAAGGCCTGTATTATATCATATGAACAATCAGCCTCCCCTTTTCTTCATAAGTAGCTTGGTCCTAAGCATTTCTTATAGCAATGGGGTTAGTTCATTGACTTGTAAGAGAGTTTCTTTCTCAGTGTTAGGCGACTGTACAGTATATGATGGACATTCTGTACCCTATCTTTTCATTCATTTTAAGTACATTTCAATGAACAGAAGTTTTACATTTTGATGAAGCTCCACTTACTCATTTGTTCTTTAATATTTCATTCAAATCTAAGAAATATTTACTTAACTAAGATTACAAAGATGTTTCTATTAAGTTTTGAAATAAAAATTTGATAGATTTAAGACTTAACATTCAATTGGATAAATCACTGGAGTGCATGCTTGTGCATGGCATGAGATATCAGTGAAGTTCATATACATATGGTTGGCTGTCTTTACAGTCATTAAGATCTGAGCTTTAACTGGTCAGATTGCATTTGCTCTTTCATAAGAATCCAGTGTATAGCTTAAATGTTATGCAGCTATTAATTTTGGTCTGGTCTATTTATCTATCATTAGATAAATATCACAGTCTTGATTACCATACCATTAATTGATTTTTGAATCCAGTGTTATGAGCCCTTTAAATTTATTTATTTATTCTGAAAGTTAAGGACATTGGAGTTTTAGAATTTATTAGACCATTCTCTAAAAAAAAAATTCAAAATAACTATATACTCATTCAACTATTTTGGGAGAACTAAAATTTTAATATTAGGTTTTTTGATCTAGGAATATGTTTTGGCTATTTAGATTTTATTTAATTTTTTTTATGCTATAGAGATGGCTAAGAGCACGTGTTGCTTTACCAAAGGACCCAGGTTAAATTTTCAGCACTCACATTGCAGCTTACCATCATCTGTAATTCTGTAAATCTGTAAATCAGGGGATCTAATCCTCTCTTCTGGCCTTTAGGAAACCTAACCACACACATGTCCCACAGACATATGAAGTGGAAATTTTTGTTTCTTTGGAGATGCAGTTGTATCACGTGGTGTTTTTCTGGAAACTATCTTATTTTATCCTACTGAGTTTATTTTTTTTAAATCAAATCGTAATTTTTACTTATTCACACAGGGATTATGAACACAAAGAGGCAGGATGTGGGGAAAGGGATGACACTGGAGTGTGGGTTCTCAGGGGGAATACAAATATCTTTCATAACAGGGTATCGGCTAGGTGAAGGTTCAGGGGACAGGTCACTATGACTCTGCCTATGATTCACTTGTCCTTATCTAAGTTAGTATTATCCACCAAGGCTACCTACTTACAAGGTCTATGACTACTCAGGCTGGTAAATTTACACCAAAGCTGCCTATTTTCAATAGCTTATAGCCATCTGTTTCAGTGCTTTTCAACAGAGACCCAAGACTTTGTGTTAGTATACATGTATGACAGGCCTATTGCTGATTTTAGGCCTTCAGTGTATAAGCAGGGCTGCCTCTGACATCTCTTCCCTTCTTTAGGTATAAAAGGGCTGTAGCCATTCTAATCTTGAGAAGGCGGGGATAGAGGCCTGACCTCCAGTAATTAAAGGGGACTTTGTAATGGCTCCAGTCACCCTGTCATTGTCCAGTGAGGCATGAGGGCCATACCTATCCTGATGTCTTTGTCCTGGAGAGTGGATACTTTTGACATCAACCCCTATGCAGTCAGGTTTGTCCCTCAGGGAATCCAGAAAGATAGTTTTAACTTTTATTTATATTCCCTTGCAGTGCTTAGCCTCACAGTCTAAGCAAGAATTCAGATCGCCAGTCAGAGGGGGTTCTGGGTGGCCCCTCTCTGCTTGGTAAAGGGGCAGAAGTCCCCTCTTTTAGGTTGGGTGGAGATGGGTTTTGGGAACACCCTGGATAGAGTAACAACCTCATCTTGAGTCTTGTGTCCTCGATAGCTGACTTATGATAATGTATCTGAATAGGTTTTGCTACCAAATTATTTACCTGTTGTTTCACAAAGTTATTCAGCCAATTTAAAGCCCAAGGACCAAAAGAAATAAGGAAAATGAACCCAATTAATGGTCCCAAGATGGGAGGAAGTAGGGTTGACAACCATGGAGAGGTTGAAAAACAATTCTTGTGCCAGCACTCATCTTTCTCTTTCTCTCTCTCTCTCTCTCTCTCTCTCTCTCTCTCTCTCTCTCTCTCG